>NC_092720.1:13737418-13873482 GCF_047496885.1 Scyliorhinus torazame
CAAACTCACTCGAACAAACTCACCCTCGCACTCACTCACACAAACTCAGCCTTGCACTCTCACTCACACTCTCACTCACATTCACCCTTGCACTCTCACACAAACTCACACTCACACAAACTCGCACTCACACAATCTCGCACTCGCACACAAACTCGCACTCACACAAACTCACACTCTCACAAACTCGCACTCACACAAACTCACACTCACACAAACTCACACTCACACAAACTCGCACTCACACAAACTCACACTCACACAGACTCGGACTCACTCTCACAAACCTGCACTCACACAAGCTCACACTCACACAAACTCACACAAGCTCACACTCACACAAACTCACACTCACACAAACTCACACTCACACAAACTCACACTCACACAAACTCGCACTCACACAAACTCGCACTCACACAAACTCACACTCACACAAACTCACACTCACACTCACACAATCTTACATACACAAACTCGCACTCTCACAAACTCGCACTCTCACAACCACGGACTCTCACAAACTCGCCCTCACACAAACTCGCACTCACACAAACTCACACTCACACAAACTCGCACTCACACAAACTCACACTCACACAATCTCACACTCACACAGACTCGCACTCACACAATCTCACACTCACACAGACTCGCACTCACACACACTCGCACTCACACAGACTCGCGCTTACACAATCTCGCACTCACACAAACTCACACTCACACAAACTCGCACTCACACAAACTCACACTCACACAATCTCACACTCACACAGACTCGCACTCACACAATCTCACACTCACACAGACTCGCACTCACACACACTCGCACTCACACAGACTCGCGCTTACACAATCTCGCACTCACACAAACTCGCACTCTCACAAACTCGCACTCACACAAACTCACACTCACACAAACTCACACTCACACAAACTCGCACTCACACAAATTCGCACTCTCACAAACTCACACTCTCACAAACTCGCACTCACACAAACTCGCACTCTCACAAACTCACACTCTCACAAACTCGGACTCTCACAAACTCACACTCTCACAAACTCACACTCTCACAAACTCGCACTCACACAAACTCACACTCTCACACAAACTCGCACTCACACAAACTCACACAAACTCGCACTCACACAGACTCGCACTCGCACAAACTCACACTCTCACAATCTCACACTCTCACAAACTCACACTCTCACACAAACTCGCACTCACACAAACTCACACTCACACAGACTCGCACTCTCACAAACTCACACTCACACAAACTCGCACTCACACAAACTCACCCTCACACATACTCGCACTCTCACAAACTCACTCGAACAAACTCACCCGCGCACTCACTCACACAAACTCAGCCTTGCACTCTCACTCACACTCTCACTCACACTCACCCTTGCACTCTCACACAAACTCACACTCACACAAACTCGCACTCACACAAACTCGCACTCTCACACAAACTCGCACTCACACAAACTCGCACTCACACAAACTCGCACTCACACAAACTCACACTCACACAGACTCGGACTCACTCTCACAAACCTGCACTCACACAAGCTCACACTCACACAAACTCACACAAACTCGCACTCACACAAACTTACACTCACACAAACTCACACTCACACAAACTCGCACTCACACAAACTCGCACTCACACAAACTCACACTCACACAAACTGACACTCACACTCACACAATCTTACATACACAGACTCGCACTCACACAATCTCACACTCACACAAACTCACACTCACACAAACTCGCACTCACACAAACTCACACTCACACAAACTCGCACTCTCACAAACTCGCACTCTCACAGACTCACACTCACACAAACTCGCACTCACACAAACTCGCACTCTCACAAACTCACACTCTCTCACAAACGCGCACTCTCACAAACTCGCACTCTCACAAACTCACACTCTCACAAACTCACACTCACACAAACTCACACTCTCACACAAACTCGCACTCACACAAACTCACACTCACACAAACTCACACTCACACAGACTCACACTCTCACAAACTCACACTCTCACAAACTCACACTCTCACACAAACTCGCACTCACACAAACTCACACTCACACAGACTCGCACTCTCACAAACTCACACTCACACATACTCGCACTCTCACAAACTCGCACTCACACAAACTCACACTCACACTCTCACTCACACAAACTCACCCTCGCATTCTCACAAACTCGCACTCACGCTCTCACAAACTCACACTCACACAAACCCGCACTCACACAAACTCTCACTCTCACAAACTCTCACTCTCACACAAACTCGCACTCACACAAACTCACACTCACACAGACTCGCACTCTCACAAACTCACACTCACACAAACTCTCACTCACACAAACTCACACTCACACAGACTCGCACTCTCACAAACTCACACTCACACAGACTCGCACTCTCACAAACTCGCACTCACACAAACTCGCACTCACACAGACACGGACTCTCACAAGCTCACACTCACACAAACTCACACTCTCACAAACTCACACTCTCACAAACTCGCACTCACACAAACTCGCACTCACACAGACACGCACTCTCACAAGCTCACACTCACACAAACTCTCACTCACACAAACTCACACTCACACAAACTCGCACTCACACAAACTCGCACTCACACAAACTCGCACTCTCACAAACTCGCACTCACACAAACTCGCACTCACACGAACTCGCATTCACACAAACTCGCACTCACACAAACTCGCACTCACACAAACTCGCACTCACACAAACTCACACTCACACAGACTCGCACTCTCACAAACTTACACTCATACAGACTCGCCTTCACACAAACTCGCACTCACACAAACTCGCACTCACACAAACTCACACTCACACAAACTCGCACTCACACAAACTCACACTCACACAAACTCGCACTCTCACAAACTCGCACTCTCACAGACTCACACTCACACAAAGTCGCACTCACACAAATTCGCACTCTCACAAACTCACACTCTCACAAACTCGCACTCACACAAACTCGCACTCTCACAAACTCACACTCTCACAAACTCGGACTCTCACAAACTCACACTCTCACAAACTCGCACTCACACAAACTCACACTCTCACACAAACTCGCACTCACACAAACTCACATAAACTCGCACTCACACAGACTCGCACTCGCACAAACTCACACTCTCACAAACTCACACTCTCACAAACTCACACTCTCACACAAACTCGCACTCACACAAACTCACACTCACACAGACTCGCACTCTCACAAACTCACACTCACACAAACTCGCACTCACACAAACTCACCCTCACACAGACTCGCACTCTCACAAACTCACTCGAACAAACTCACCCTCGCACTCACTCACACAAACTCAGCCTTGCACTCTCACTCACACTCTCACTCACATTCACCCTTGCACTCTCACACAAACTCACACTCACACAAACTCGCACTCACACAAACTCGCACTCTCACACAAACTCGCACTCACACAAACTCACACTCTCACAAACTCGCACTCACACAAACTCACACTCACACAAACTCACACTCACACAAACTCGCACTCACACAAACTCACACTCACAGAGACTCGGACTCACTCTCACAAACCTGCACTCACACAAGCTCACACTCACACAAACTCACACAAGCTCACACTCACACAAACTCACACTCACACAAACTCACACTCACACAAACTCACACTCACACAAACTCGCACTCACACAAACTCGCACTCACACAAACTCACACTCACACTCACACAATCTTACATACACAAACTCGCACTCTCACAAACTCGCACTCTCACAACCACGGACTCTCACAAACTCGCCCTCACACAAACTCGCACTCACACAAACTCACACTCACACAAACTCGCACTCACACAAACTCACACTCACACAATCTCACACTCACACAGACTCGCACTCACACAATCTCACACTCACACAGACTCGCACTCACACACACTCGCACTCACACAGACTCGCGCTTACACAATCTCGCACTCACACAAACTCACACTCACACAAACTCGCACTCACACAAACTCACACTCACACAATCTCACACTCACACAGACTCGCACTCACACAATCTCACACTCACACAGACTCGCACTCACACACACTCACACTCACACAGACTCGCGCTTACACAATCTCGCACTCACACAAACTCGCACTCTCACAAACTCGCACTCACACAAACTCACACTCACACAAACTCACACTCACACAAACTCGCACTCACACAAATTCGCACTCTCACAAACTCACACTCTCACAAACTCGCACTCACACAAACTCGCACTCTCACAAACTCACACTCTCACAAACTCGGACTCTCACAAACTCACACTCTCACAAACTCGCACTCACACAAACTCACACTCTCACACAAACTCGCACTCACACAAACTCACACAAACTCGCACTCACACAGACTCGCACTCGCACAAACTCACACTCTCACAATCTCACACTCTCACAAACTCACACTCTCACACAAACTCGCACTCACACAAACTCACACTCACACAGACTCGCACTCTCACAAACTCACACTCACACAAACTCGCACTCACACAAACTCACCCTCACACATACTCGCACTCTCACAAACTCACTCGAACAAACTCACCCTCGCACTCACTCACACAAACTCAGCCTTGCACTCTCACTCACACTCTCACTCACATTCACCCTTGCACTCTCACACAAACTCACACTCACACAAACTCGCACTCACACAAACTCGCACTCTCACACAAACTCGCACTCACACAAACTCACACTCTCACAAACTCGCACTCACACAAACTCACACTCACACAAACTCGCACTCACACAAACTCGCACTCACACAAACTCACACTCACACAGACTCGGACTCACTCTCACAAACCTGCACTCACACAAGCTCACACTCACACAAACTCACACAAACTCGCACTCACACAAACTTACACTCACACAAACTCACACTCACACAAACTCGCACTCACACAAACTCGCACTCACACAAACTCACACTCACACAAACTGACACTCACACTCACACAATCTTACATACACAGACTCGCACTCACACAATCTCACACTCACACAGACTCGCACTCACACACACTCGCACTCACACAGACTCGCACTCACACAAACTCGCACTCTCACAAACTCGCACTCTCACAAACTCGCACTCACACAAACTCACACTCACACAAACTCACACTCGCACAAACTCGCACTCACACAAACTCGCACTCACACAAACTCGCACTCACACAAACTCGCACTCACACAAACTCACACTCTCACAAACTCGCACTCACACAAACTCACTCTCACAAACTCACACTCTCACAAACTCGCACTCACACAAACTCGCACTCTCACAAACTCGCACTCTCACAAACTCACACTCTCACAAACTCACACTCATACAAACTCGCACTCACACAAACTCACACTCGCACAAACTCGCACTCTCACAAATTCACACTCTCACACAAACTCGCACTCACAGAAACTCGCACTCACACAAACTCACACTCACACAGACTCGGTCTCACTCTCACAAACCTGCACTCACACAAGCTCACACTCACACAAACTCGCACTCTCACAAACTCGCACTCTCACAAACTCACACTCACACAAACTCGCACTCACACAAACTCACACTCGCACAATCTCGCAATCTCACAAACTCACACTCTCACACAAACTCGCACTCACGCAAACTCACACTCACACAAACTCGCACTCACACAAACTCGCACTCACACAAACTCACCCTCACACAGACTCGCACTCTCACAAACTCATTCGAACAAACTCACCCTCGCACTCACTCACACAAACTCAGCCTTGCACTCTCACTCACACTCTCACTCACATTATCCCTTGCACTCTCACACAAACTCACACTCACACAAACTCGCACTCACACAAACTCGCACTCTCACACAAACTCGCACTCTCACACAAACTCGCACTCACACAAACCCACACTCTCACAAACTCGCACTCACACAAACTCACAATCACACAAACTCGCACTCACACAAACTCGCACTCACACAAACTCACACTCACACAGCCTCGGACTCACTCTCACAAACCTGCACTCACACAAGCTCACACTCACACAAACTCACACAAGCTCACACTCACACAAACTGGCACTCACACAAACTCACACTCACACAAACTCACACTCACACATACTCGCACTCACACAAACTCACACTCACACAAACTGACACTCACACTCACACAATCTTACATACACAAACTCGCACTCTCACAAATTCGCACTCTCACAAACTCGGACTCTCACAAACTCACACTCTCACAAACTCGCACTCACACAAACTCGCACTCACACAAACTCACACTCACACAATCTCACACTCACACAGACTCGCACTCACACAATCACACACTCACACAGACTCGCACTCACACAGACTCGCACTTACACAATCTCGCACTCACACAAACTCGCACTCTCACAAACTCGCACTCACACAAACTCACACTCACACAAACTCACACTCGCACAAACACGCACTCACACAAACTCGCACTCACACAAACTCGCACTCACACAAACTCGCACTCACACAAACACTCCCTCTCACAAACTCGCACTCTCACAAACTCACACTCTCACAAACTCGCACTAACACAAACTCGCACTCTCACAAACTCACACTCACACAAACTCCCACTCACACAAACTCACACTCACACAAACTCGCACAAACTCGCACTCACACAAACTCGCACTCACACAAACTCACACTCACACAAACTCGCAATCTCACAAACCCACGCTCACACAAACTCGCACTCACACAAACCCACACTAACACAAACTCACACTCACACAAACTCGCACTCTCACAAACTCGCACTCACACAAACTCAGCGTTGCACTCTCACAAACTCGCACTCACACAAACTCACACTCTCACAAACTCGCACTCACACAGACTCACACTCACACAAACTCACACTCACACAAACTCACACTCTCACAAACTCGCACTCACATAAACTCACACTCTCACAAACTCGCACACACACAAACTCGCACTCACACAAACTCACACTCACACAAACTCGCACTCACACAAACTCACACTCTCACAAACTCACACTCACACAGACTCGCACTCACACAAACTCACACTCACACAAATGCACACTCTCACAAACTCACACTCTCACAAACTCGCACTCACACTCACACAAACTCGCACTCTCACAAACTCGCACTCACACAAACTCGCATTCACACAAACTCGCACTCTCACAAACTCGCACTCACACAAACTCACTCTCACACAAACTCGCACTCACACCAACTCGCACTCACACAGACTCGCACTCTCACAATCTCACACTCTCACACAAACTCACACTCACACAAACTCGCACTCACACAAACTCGCGTTCACACCAACTCTCACTCACACACTCGCACTCTCACAAACTCGCACTCACACAAACTCGCACTCACACAAACTCACACTCTCACAATCTCGCACTCACACAAACTCACACTCACACAAACTCGCACTCACACAAACTCACTCTCACACAAACTCGCACTCACACAAACTCGCACTCACACCAACTCGCACTCACACAGACTCGCACTCTCACAAACTCACACTCTCACACAAACTCACACTCACACAAACTCGCACTCACACCAACTCTCACTCACACAAACTCGCACTCACACAAACTCGCACTCACACCAACTCGCACTCACACACACTCACACTCACACAAACTCGCACTCACACAAACTCACACTCACACAAACTCGCACTCTCACAAACTCGCACTCTCACAGACTCACACTCACACAACATCGCACTCACACAAACTCGCACTCTCACAAACTCACACCCTCTCACAAACTCGCACTCTCACAAACTCGCTCTCTCACAAACTCACACTCTCACAAACTCACACTCACACAGACGCGCACTCACACAAACTCGCACTCACACAAACTCGCACTCACACAAACTCACACTCACACAAACTCACACTCATACAGACTCGCACTCTCACAAACTCACACTCTCACAAACTCACACTCTCACACAAACTCGCACTCACACAAACTCACACTCACACAGAAGAGCACTCTCACAAACACACACTCACACTCACACAGACTCGCACTCTCACAAACTCGCACTCACACAAACTCACACTCTCACAAACTCACACTCACACTCTCACTCACACAAACTCACCCTCGCATTCTCACAAACTCGCACTCACACTCTCACACTCACACAAACCCGCACTCACACAAACTCGCACTCACAGAAACTCGCACTCACACAGACTCACACTCACACAAACTCACACTCACACAAACTCGCACTCTCACAAACTCACACTCACACAGACTCGCACTCTCACAAACTCGCACTCACACAAACTCGCACTCACACAAACTCAAACTCACACAAACTCACACTCACACAAACTCGCACTCACACAAACTCGCACTCACACAAACTCGCACTCACACAAACTCACACTCACACAGACTCGCACTCTCACAAACTCACACTCACACAGACTCGCACTCTCACAAACTCGCACTCACACAAACTCGCACTCACACAAACTCACACTCACACAAACTCACACTCACACAAACTCACACTCACACAAACTCGCACTCTCACAGACTCACACTCATACAAACTCGCACTCACACAAACTCGCACTCTCACAAACTCACACTCTCTTAAAAACACGCACTCTCCCAAACTCGCACTCTCACAAAGTCACACTCTCACAAACTCGCACTCACACAAACTCACACTCTCACACAAACTCGCACTCACACAAACTCACACTCTCACAAACTCGCACTCACACAGACTCGCACTCTCACAAACTCACACTCTCACAAACTCACACTCTCACACAAACTCGCACTCACACAAACTCACACTCACACAGACTCGCACTCTCACAAACTCACACTCACACAGACTCGCACTCTCACAAACTCACACTCACACAAACTCACACTCTCACAAACTCACACTCACACTCTCACTCACACAAACTCACCCTCGCATTCTCACAAACTCGCACTCACACTCTCACAAACTCACACTCACACAAGCCCGCACTCTCACAAACTCGCACTCACACAGACTCGCACTCTCACAATCTCACACTCTCACACAAACTCACACTCACACAAAGTCGCACTCACACAAACTCGCACTCACACCAACTCTCGCTCACACAGACTCGCACTCTCACAAACTCACACTCTCACAAACTCGCACTCACACAAACTCACACTAACACAAACTCGCACTCACACAAACTCACTCTCACACAAACTCCCACTCACACAAACTCGCACTCACATCAACTCGCACTCACACAGACTCGCACTCTCACAAACTCACACTCTCACACAACCTCACACTCACACAAACTCACACTCACACCAACTCGCACTCACACAATCTCACACTCACACAAACTCGCCCTCACACAAACTCACACTCACACAAACTCGCACTCTCACAAACTCGCACTCTCACAGACTCACACTCACACAAACCCGCACTCACACAAACTCGCACTCTCACAAACTCACACTCTCTCACAAACTCGCACTCTCACAAACTCGCACTCTCACAAACTCACACTCTCACAAACTCGCACTCACACAAACTCACACTCTCACACAAACTCGCACTCACACAAACTCACACTCACACAAACTCACACTCACACAGACTCGCACTCTCACAAACTCACACTCTCACAAACTCACACTCTCACACAAACTCGCACTCAAACAAACTCACACTCACACAGACTAGCACTCTCACAAACACACACTCACACAGACTCGCACTCTCACAAACTCGCACTCACACAAACTCACACTCTCACAAACTCACACTCACACTCTCACTCACACAAACTCACCCTCGCATTCTCACAAACTCGCACTCACACTCTCACAAACTCACACTCACACAAACCCGCACTCACACAAACTCACACTCTCACAAACTCACACTCTCACACAAACTCGCACTCACACAAACTCACACTCACACAGACTCGCACTCTCACAAACTCACACTCACACAAACTCTCACTCACACAAACTCACGCTCACACAGACTCGCACTCTCACAAACTCACACTCACACAGACTCGCACTCTCACAAACTCGCACTCACACAAACTCGCACTCACACGAACTCACACAATCTCACACTCACACAAACTCGCACTCACACAAACTCGCACTCACACAAACTTGCACTCACACAAACTCACACTCACACAGACTCGCACTCTCACAAACTCACACTCACACAGACTCGCACTCTCACAAACTCGCACTCACACAAACACGCACTCACACAAACTCGCACTCACACAAACTCACACTCACACAAACGCACACACACACAAACCCGCACTCTCACAAACTCGCACTCTCACAGACTCACACTCACACAAACTCGCACTCACACAAACTCGCACACTCACAAACTCACACTCTCTCAAAAACTCGCACTCTCACAAACTCGCACTCTCACAAACTCACACTCTCACAAACTCGCACTCACACAAACTCACAGTCTCACACAAACTCGCACTCACACAAACTCACACTCACACAAACTCGCACTCACACAGACTCGCACAAACTCACACTCTCACAAACTCACACTCTCACAAACTCACACTCTCACACAAACTCGCACTCACACAAACTCACACTCACACAGACTCGCACTCTCACAAACTCACACTCACACAAACTCGCACTCACACAAACTCACCCTCACACAGACTCGCACTCTCACAAACTCACTCGAAAAGACTCACCCTCGCACTCACTCACACAAACTCAGCCTTGCACTCTCACTCACACTCTCACTCACATTCACCCTTGCACTCTCACACAAACTCACACTCACACAAACTCGCACTCGCACAAAATCGCACTCTCACACAAACTCGCACTCACACAAACTCACACTCTCACAAACTCGCACTCACACAAACTCACACTCACACAAACTCGCACTCACACAAACTCGCACTCACACAAACTCACACTCACACAGACTCGGACTCACTCTCACAAACCTGCACTCACACAAGCTCACACTCACACAAACTCACACAAGCTCACACTCACACAAACTCGCACTCACACAAACTCACACTCACACAAACTCACACTCACACAAACTCACACTCACACTCACACAATCTTACATACACAAACTCGCACTCTCACAAACTCGCACTCTCACAAACTCGGACTCTCACAAACTCGCACTCACACAAACTCGCACTCACACAAACTCACACTCACACAAACTAGCACTCACACAAACTCACACTCACACAATCTCACACTCACACAGACTCGCACTCACACAATCTCACACTCACACAGACTCGCACTCACACACACTCGCACTCACACAGACTCGCACTCACAAACTCGCACTCACACAAACTCGCACTCACACAAACTCACACTCGCACAAACTCACACTCGCACAAACTCGCACTCACACAAACTCGCACTCACACAAACTCGCACTCACACAAACTCACACTCGCACAAACTCGCACTCTCCACACTCACTCACACAAACTCACCCTTTCACCCTCACTCACACAATCTCGCACTCTCACAAACTCGCACTCACACAAACTCAGCGTTGCACTCTCACAAACTCGCACTCACACAAACTCACACTCACACAGACTCGCACTCTCACAAACTCACACTCACACAAACTCTCACTCACACAAACTCACGCTCACACAGTCTCGCACTCTCACAAACTCACACTCACACAGACTCGCACTCTCACAAACTCGCACTCACACAAACTCGCACTCACACGAACTCACACAATCTCACACTCACACAAACTCGCACTCACACAAACTCGCACTCACACAAACTTGCACTCACACAAACTCACACTCACACAGACTCGCACTCTCACAAACTCACACTCACACAGACTCGCACTCTCACAAACTCGCACTCACACAAACACGCACTCACACAAACTCGCACTCACACAAACTCACACTCACACAAACGCACACACACACAAACCCGCACTCTCACAAACTCGCACTCTCACAGACTCACACTCACACAAACTCGCACTCACACAAACTCGCACACTCACAAACTCACACTCTCTCAAAAACTCGCACTCTCACAAACTCGCACTCTCACAAACTCACACTCTCACAAACTCGCACTCACACAAACTCACAGTCTCACACAAACTCGCACTCACACAAACTCACACTCACACAAACTCGCACTCACACAGACTCGCACAAACTCACACTCTCACAAACTCACACTCTCACAAACTCACACTCTCACACAAACTCGCACTCACACAAACTCACACTCACACAGACTCGCACTCTCACAAACTCACACTCACACAAACTCGCACTCACACAAACTCACCCTCACACAGACTCGCACTCTCACAAACTCACTCGAACAAACTCACCCTCGCACTCACTCACACAAACTCAGCCTTGCACTCTCACTCACACTCTCACTCACATTCACCCTTGCACTCTCACACAAACTCACACTCACACAAACTCGCACTCGCACAAAATCGCACTCTCACACAAACTCGCACTCACACAAACTCACACTCTCACAAACTCGCACTCACACAAACTCACACTCACACAAACTCGCACTCACACAAACTCGCACTCACACAAACTCACACTCACACAGACTCGGACTCACTCTCACAAACCTGCACTCACACAAGCTCACACTCACACAAACTCACACAAGCTCACACTCACACAAACTCGCACTCACACAAACTCGCACTCACACAAACTCACACTCGCACAAACTCACACTCGCACAAACTCGCACTCACACAAACTCGCACTCACACAAACTCGCACTCACACAAACTCACACTCGCACAAACTCGCACTCTCCACACTCACTCACACAAACTCACCCTTTCACCCTCACTCACACAATCTCGCAATCTCACAAACTCGCACTCACACAAACTCAGCGTTGCACTCTCACAAACTCGCACTCACACAGACTCGCACTCTCACAAACTCACACTCACACAAACTCGCACTCACACAAACTCACCCTCACACAGACTCGCACTCTCACAAACTCACTCGAACAAACTCACCCTCGCACTCACTCACACAAACTCAGCCTTGCACTCTCACTCACACTCTCACTCACATTCACCCTTGCACTCTCACACAAACTCACACTCACACAAACTCGCACTCGCACAAAATCGCACTCTCACACAAACTCGCACTCACACAAACTCACACTCTCACAAACTCGCACTCACACAAACTCACACTCACACAAACTCGCACTCACACAAACTCGCACTCACACAAACTCACACTCACACAGACTCGGACTCACTCTCACAAACCTGCACTCACACAAGCTCACACTCACACAAACTCACACAAGCTCACACTCACACAAACTCGCACTCACACAAACTCACACTCACACAAACTCACACTCACACAAACTCACACTCACACTCACACAATCTTACATACACAAACTCGCACTCTCACAAACTCGCACTCTCACAAACTCGGACTCTCACAAACTCGCACTCACACAAACTCGCACTCACACAAACTCACACTCACACAAACTAGCACTCACACAAACTCACACTCACACAATCTCACACTCACACAGACTCGCACTCACACAATCTCACACTCACACAGACTCGCACTCACACACACTCGCACTCACACAGACTCGCACTCACAAACTCGCACTCACACAAACTCGCACTCACACAAACTCACACTCGCACAAACTCACACTCGCACAAACTCGCACTCACACAAACTCGCACTCACACAAACTCGCACTCACACAAACTCACACTCGCACAAACTCGCACTCTCCACACTCACTCACACAAACTCACCCTTTCACCCTCACTCACACAATCTCGCAATCTCACAAACTCGCACTCACACAAACTCAGCGTTGCACTCTCACAAACTCGCACTCACACAAACTCACACTCTCACAAACTCGCACTCACACAAACTCGTACTCACAGAAACTCGCACTCACACAGACTCACACTCACACAAACTCACACTCACACAAACTCGCACTCACACAAACTCGCACTCACACAAACTCGCACTCTCACAAACTCGCACTCACACAAACTCACACTCTCACAAACTCGCACTCACACAAACTCGCACTCTCACAAACTCACACTCACACAAACTCGCACTCACACAAACTCACACTCGCACAAACTCGCACTCACACAAACTCGCACTCACACATACTCGCACTCTCACAAAGTCACACTCACACAAACTCGCACTCACACAAACTCACACTCACACAAACTCACACTCACACAAACTCGCACTCTGACAAACTCGCACTCACACAAACACAGCGTTGCACTCTCACAAACTCGCACTCACACAAACTCACACTCTCACAAACCCGCACTCACACAAACCCGCACTCACAGAAACTCGCACTCTGACAAACTCGCACTCACACAAACTCCCACTCACACAAACTCACACTCTCACAAACTCGCACTCTGACAAACTCGCACTCACACAAACACAGCGTTGCACTCTCACAAACTCGCACTCACACAAACTCACACTCTCACAAACTCGCACTCACACAAACTCGCACTCACAGAAACTCGCACTCACACAGACTCACACTCACACAAACTCACACTCACACAAACTCACACTCTCACAAACTCGCACTCACACAAACTCACACTCTCACAAACTCGCACTGACACAAACTCGCACTCTCACACAAACTCGCACTCACACAAACTCACACTCTCACAAACTCACACTCACACAAACTCGCACTCACACAAACTCTCACGCACACAAACTCACACTCTCACAAACTCGCACTCTGACAACCTCGCAGTCACACAAACACAGCGTTGCACTCTCACAAACTCGCACTCACACAAACTCACACTCTCACAAACTCGCACTCACACAAACTCGCACTCACAGAAACTCGCACTCACACAGACTCACACTCACACAAACTCACACTCACACAAACTCACACTCTCACAAACTCGCACTCACACAAACTCACACTCTCACAAACTTGCACTGACACAAACTCGCACTCTCACACAAACTCGCACTCACACAAACTCACACTCTCACAAACTCACACTCACACAAAATCGCACTCACACAAACTCTCACGCACACAAACTCACACTCACACAGACTCGCACTCACACAAACTCGCACTCACACAACCTCGCACTCACACAGACTCGCACTCACACAGACTCGCACTCTCACAATCTCACACTCTCACACAAACTCACACTCACACAAACTCGCACTCACACAAACTCGCGTTCACACCAACTCTCACTCACACAGACTCGCACTCTCACAAACTCGCACTCACACAAACTCGCACTCACACAAACTCACACTCTCACAATCTCGCACTCACACAAACTCACACTCACACAAACTCGCACTCACACAAACTCACTCTCACACAAACTCGCACTCACACAAACTCGCACTCACACCAACTCGCACTCACACAGACTCGCACTCTCACAAACTCACACTCTCACACAAACTCACACTCACACAAACTCGCACTCACACCAACTCTCACTCACACAAACTTGCACTCACACAAACTCGCACTCACACCAACTCGCACTCACACAAACTCACACTCACACAAACTCGCACTCACACAAACTCACACTCACACAAACTCGCACTCTCACAAACTCGCACTCTCACAGACTCACACTCACACAACATCGCACTCACACAAACTCGCACTCTCACAAACTCACACCCTCTCACAAACTCGCACTCTCACAAACTCGCTCTCTCACAAACTCACACTCTCACAAACTCACACTCACACAGACTCGCACTCACACAAACTCACACTCACACAAACTCGCACTCACACAAACTCACACTCACACAAACTCACACTCACACAGACTCGCACTCTCACAAACTCACACTCTCACAAACTCACACTCTCACACAAACTCGCATTCACACAAACTCACACTCACACAGAAGAGCACTCTCACAAACACACACTCACACTCACACAGACTCGCACTCTCACAAACTCGCACTCACACAAACTCACACTCTCACAAACTCACACTCACACTCTCACTCACACAAACTCATCCTCGCATTCTCACAAACTCGCACTCACACTCTCACAAACTCACACTCACACAAACCCGCACTCACACAAACTCACACTCTCACAATCTCACACTCTCACACAAACTCGCACTCACACAAACTCACACTCACACAGACTCGCACTCTCACAAACGCACACTCTCACATACTCTCACTCACACAAACTCACACTCACACAGACTCGCACTCTCACAAACTCACACTCACACAGACTCGCATTCTCACAAACTCGCACTCACACAAACTCGCACTCACACGAACTCACACTCACACAAACTCACACTCACACAAACTCGCACTCACACAAACTCGCACTCACACTCACACAAACTCGCACTCACACAAACTCACACTCACACAAACTCGCACTCTCACAAACTCACACTCACACAGACTCGCACTCTCACAAACTCGCACTCACACAAACTCGCACTCACACAAACTCAAACTCACACAAACTCACACTCACACAAACTCGCACTCACACAAACTCGCACTCACACAAACTCGCACTCACACAGACTCGCACTCTCACAAACTCACACTCACACAGACTCGCACTCTCACAAACTCGCACTCACACAAACTCGCACTCACACAAACTCACACTCACACAAACTCACACTCACACAAACTCGCACTCTCACAAACTCGCACTCTCACAGACTCACACTCATACAAACACGCACTCACACAAACTCGCACTCTCACAAACTCACACTCTCTTAAAAACACGCACTCTCCCAAACTCGCACTCACACAAACTCACACTCTCACAAACTCGCACTCTGACAAACTCGCACTCACACAAACACAGCGTTGCACTCACACCAACTCGCACTCACACAAACTCACACTCACACAAACTCGCACTCACACAAACTCACACTCACACAAACTCGCACTCTCACAAACTCGCACTCTCACAGACTCACACTCACACAACATCGCACTCACACAAACTCGCACTCTCACAAACTCACACCCTCTCACAAACTCGCACTCTCACAAACTCGCTCTCTCACAAACTCACACTCTCACAAACTCACACTCACACAGACTCGCACTCACACAAACTCACACTCACACAAACTCGCACTCACACAAACTCACACTCACACAAACTCACACTCACACAGACTCGCACTCTCACAAACTCACACTCTCACAAACTCACACTCTCACACAAACTCGCATTCACACAAACTCACACTCACACAGAAGAGCACTCTCACAAACACACACTCACACTCACACAGACTCGCACTCTCACAAACTCGCACTCACACAAACTCACACTCTCACAAACTCACACTCACACTCTCACTCACACAAACTCATCCTCGCATTCTCACAAACTCGCACTCACACTCTCACAAACTCACACTCACACAAACCCGCACTCACACAAACTCACACTCTCACAATCTCACACTCTCACACAAACTCGCACTCACACAAACTCACACTCACACAGACTCGCACTCTCACAAACGCACACTCTCACATACTCTCACTCACACAAACTCACACTCACACAGACTCGCACTCTCACAAACTCACACTCACACAGACTCGCATTCTCACAAACTCGCACTCACACAAACTCGCACTCACACGAACTCACACTCACACAAACTCACACTCACACAAACTCGCACTCACACAAACTCGCACTCACACTCACACAAACTCGCACTCACACAAACTCACACTCACACAAACTCGCACTCTCACAAACTCACACTCACACAGACTCGCACTCTCACAAACTCGCACTCACACAAACTCGCACTCACACAAACTCAAACTCACACAAACTCACACTCACACAAACTCGCACTCACACAAACTCGCACTCACACAAACTCGCACTCACACAGACTCGCACTCTCACAAACTCACACTCACACAGACTCGCACTCTCACAAACTCGCACTCACACAAACTCGCACTCACACAAACTCACACTCACACAAACTCACACTCACACAAACTCGCACTCTCACAAACTCGCACTCTCACAGACTCACACTCATACAAACACGCACTCACACAAACTCGCACTCTCACAAACTCACACTCTCTTAAAAACACGCACTCTCCCAAACTCGCACTCACACAAACTCACACTCTCACAAACTCGCACTCTGACAAACTCGCACTCACACAAACACAGCGTTGCACTCTCACAAACTCGCACTCACACAAACTCACACTCTCACAAACTCGCACTCACACAAACTCGCACTCACAGAAACTCGCACTCACACAGACTCACACTCACACAAACTCACACTCACACAAACTCACACTCTCACAAACTCGCACTCACACAAACTCACACTCTCACAAACTCGCACTGACACAAACTCGCACTCTCACACAAACACGCACTCACACAAACTCACACTCTCACAAACTCACACTCACACAAACTCGCACTCACACAAACTCTCACGCACACAAACTCACACTCTCACAAACTCGCACTCTGACAAACTCGCACTCACACAAACACAGCGTTGCACTCTCACAAACTCGCACTCACACAAACTCACACTCTCACAAACTCGCACTCACACAAACTCGCACTCACAGAAACTCGCACTCACACAGACTCACACTCACACAAACTCACACTCACACAAACTCACACTCTCACAAACTCGCACTCACACAAACTCACACTCTCACAAACTCGCACTGACACAAACTCGCACTCTCACACAAACTCGCACTCACACAAACTCACACTCTCACAAACTCACACTCACACAAAATCGCACTCACACAAACTCTCACGCACACAAACTCACACTCACACAGACTCGCACTCACACAAACTCGCACTCACACAAACTCGCACTCACACAGACTCGCACTCACACAGACTCGCACTCTCACAATCTCACACTCTCACACAAACTCACACTCACACAAACTCGCACTCACACAAACTCGCGTTCACACCAACTCTCACTCACACAGACTCGCACTCTCACAAACTCGCACTCACACAAACTCGCACTCACACAAACTCACACTCTCACAATCTCGCACTCACACAAACTCACCCTCACACAAACTCGCACTCACACAAACTCACTCTCACACAAACTCGCACTCACACAAACTCGCACTCACACCAACTCGCACTCACACAGACTCGCACTCTCACAAACTCACACTCTCACACAAACTCACACTCACACAAACTCGCACTCACACCAACTCTCACTCACACAAACTTGCACTCACACAAACTCGCACTCACACCAACTCGCACTCACACAAACTCACACTCACACAAACTCGCACTCTCACAAACTCGCACTCTCACAGACTCACACTCACACAACATCGCACTCACACAAACTCGCACTCTCACAAACTCACACCCTCTCACAAACTCGCACTCTCACAAACTCGCTCTCTCACAAACTCACACTCTCACAAACTCACACTCACACAGACTCGCACTCACACAAACTCACACTCACACAAACTCGCACTCACACAAACTCACACTCACACAAACTCACACTCACACAGACTCGCACTCTCACAAACTCACACTCTCACAAACTCACACTCTCACACAAACTCGCATTCACACAAACTCACACTCACACAGAAGAGCACTCTCACAAACACACACTCACACTCACACAGACTCGCACTCTCACAAACTCGCACTCACACAAACTCACACTCTCACAAACTCACACTCACACTCTCACTCACACAAACTCATCCTCGCATTCTCACAAACTCGCACTCACACTCTCACAAACTCACACTCACACAAACCCGCACTCACACAAACTCACACTCTCACAATCTCACACTCTCACACAAACTCGCACTCACACAAACTCACACTCACACAGACTCGCACTCTCACAAACGCACACTCTCACATACTCTCACTCACACAAACTCACACTCACACAGACTCGCACTCTCACAAACTCACACTCACACAGACTCGCATTCTCACAAACTCGCACTCACACAAACTCGCACTCACACGAACTCACACTCACACAAACTCACACTCACACAAACTCGCACTCACACAAACTCGCACTCACACTCACACAAACTCGCACTCACACAAACTCACACTCACACAAACTCGCACTCTCACAAACTCACACTCACACAGACTCGCACTCTCACAAACTTGCACTCACACAAACTCGCACTCACACAAACTCAAACTCACACAAACTCACACTCACACAAACTCGCACTCACACAAACTCGCACTCACACAAACTCGCACTCACACAGACTCGCACTCTCACAAACTCACACTCACACAGACTCGCACTCTCACAAACTCGCACTCACACAAACTCGCACTCACACAAACTCACACTCACACAAACTCACACTCACACAAACTCGCACTCTCACAAACTCGCACTCTCACAGACTCACACTCATACAAACACGCACTCACACAAACTCGCACTCTCACAAACTCACACTCTCTTAAAAACACGCACTCTCCCAAACTCGCACTCTCACAAAGTCACACTCTCACAAACTCGCACTCACACAAACTCACACTCTCACACAAACTCGCACTCACACAAACTCACACTCTCACAAACTCGCACTCACACAGACTCGCCCTCTCACAAACTCACACTCTCACAAACTCACACTCTCACACAAACTCGCACTCACACAAACTCACACTCACACAGACTCGCACTCTCACAAACTCACACTCACACAGACTCGCACTCTCACAAACTCACACTCACACAAACTCACACTCTCACAAACTCACACTCACACTCTCACTCACACAAACTCACCCTCGCATTCTCACAAACTCGCACTCACACTCTCACAAACTCACACTCACACAAGCCCGCACTCTCACAAACTCGCACTCACACAGACTCGCACTCTCACAATCTCACACTCTCACACAAACTCACACTCACACAAAGTCGCACTCACACAAACTCGCACTCACACCAACTCTCGCTCACACAGACTCGCACTCTCACAAACTCACACTCTCACAAACTCGCACTCACACAAACTCACACTAACACAAACTCGCACTCACACAAACTCACTCTCACACAAACTCGCACTCACACAAACTCGCACTCACACCAACTCGCACTCACACAGACTCGCACTCACACAGACTCGCACTCTCACAAACTCACACTCTCACACAACCTCACACTCACACAAACTCACACTCACACCAACTCGCACTCACACAAACTCACACTCACACAAACTCGCCCTCACACAAACTCACACTCACACAAACTCGCACTCTCACAAACTCGCACTCTCACAGACTCACACTCACACAAACTCGCACTCACACAAACTCGCACTCTCACAAACTCACACTCTCTCACAAACTCGCACTCTCACAAACTCGCACTCTCACAAACTCACACTCTCACAAACTCGCACTCACACAAACTCACACTCTCACACAAACTCGCACTCACACAAACTCACACTCACACAAACTCACACTCACACAGACTCGCACTCTCACAAACTCACACTCTCACAAACTCACACTCTCACACAAACTCGCACTCACACAAACTCACACTCACACAGACTAGCACTCTCACAAACACACACTCACACAGACTCGCACTCTCACAAACTCGCACTCACACAAACTCACACTCTCACAAACTCACACTCACACTCTCACTCACACAAACTCACCCTCGCATTCTCACAAACTCGCACTCACACTCTCACAAACTCACACTCACACAAACCCGCACTCACACAAACTCACACTCTCACAAACTCACACTCTCACACAAACTCGCACTCACACAAACTCACACTCACACAGACTCGCACTCTCACAAACTCACACTCACACAAACTCACACTCTCACAAACTCACACTCACACTCTCACTCACACAAACTCACCCTCGCATTCTCACAAACTCGCACTCACACTCTCACAAACTCACACTCACACAAGCCCGCACTCTCACAAACTCGCACTCACACAGACTCGCACTCTCACAATCTCACACTCTCACACAAACTCACACTCACACAAAGTCGCACTCACACAAACTCGCACTCACACCAACTCTCGCTCACACAGACTCGCACTCTCACAAACTCACACTCTCACAAACTTGCACTCACACAAACTCACACTAACACAAACTCGCACTCACACAAACTCACTCTCACACAAACTCGCACTCACACAAACTCGCACTCACACCAACTCGCACTCACACAGACTCGCACTCTCACAAACTCACACTCTCACACAACCTCACACTCACACAAACTCGCACTCACACCAACTCTCACTCCCACAAACTCGCACTCACACAAACTCGCACTCACACCAACTCGCACTCACACAAACTCACACTCACACAAACTCGCACTCACACAAACTCACACTCACACAAACTCGCACTCTCACAAACTCGCACTCTCATAGACTCACACTCACACAAACTCGCACTCACACAAACTCGCACTCTCACAAACTCACACTCTCTCATAAACTCGCACTCTCACAAACACGCACTCTCACAAACTCACACTCTCACAAACTCGCACTCTCACAAACTCGCACTCACACAAACTCACACTCTCACACAAACTCGCACTCACACAAACTCACACTCACACAAACTTACACTCACACAGACTCGCACTCTCACAAACTCACACTCTCACAAACTCACACTCTCACACAAACTCGCACTCACACAAACTCACACTCACACAGACTACCACTCTCACAAACACACACTCACACAGACTCGCACTCTCACAAACTCGCACTCACACAAACTCACACTCTCACAAACTCACACTCACACTCTCACTCACACAAACTCACCCTCGCATTCTCACAAACTCGCACTCACACTCTCACAAACTCACACTCACACAAACCCGCACTCACACAAACTCACACTCACACAGACTCGCACTCTCACAAACTCGCACTCACACAAACTCACACTCTCACAAACTCACACTCACACTCTCACTCACACAAACTCACCCTCGCATTCTCACAAACTCGCACTCACACTCTCACAAACTCACACTCTCACACAAACTCGCACTCACACAAACTCACACTCACACAGACTCGCACTCTCACAAACTCACACTCACACAAACTCTCACTCACACAAACTCACGCTCACACAGACTCGCACTCTCACAAACTCACACTCACACAGACTCGCACTCTCACAAACTCGCACTCACACAAACTCGCACTCACACGAACTCACACAAACTCACACTCACACAAACTCGCACTCACACAAACTCGCACTCACACAAACTTGCACTCACACAAACTCACACTCACACAGACTCGCACTCTCACAAACTCACACTCACACAGACTCGCACTCTCACAAACTCGCACTCACACAAACACGCACTCACACAAACTCGCACTCACACAAACTCACACTCACACAAACTCACACACACACAAACCCGCACTCTCACAAACTCGCACTCTCACAGACTCACACTCACACAAACTCGCACTCACACAAACTCGCACACTCACAAACTCACACTCTCTCAAAAACTCGCACTCTCACAAACTCGCACTCTCACAAACTCACACTCTCACAAACTCGCACTCACACAAACTCACAGTCTCACACAAACTCGCACTCACACAAACTCGCACTCACACAAACTCACACTCACACAAACTCGCACTCACACAGACTCGCACAAACTCACACTCTCACAAACTCACACTCTCACAAACTCACACTCTCACAGACTCACACTCATACAAACACGCACTCACACAAACTCGCACTCTCACAAACTCACACTCTCTTAAAAACACGCACTCTCCCAAACTCGCACTCTCACAAAGTCACACTCTCACAAACTCGCACTCACTCAAACTCACACTCTCACACAAACTCGCACTCACACAAACTCACACTCTCACAAACTCGCACTCACACAGACTCGCACTCTAACAAACTCACACTCTCACAAACTCACACTCTCACACAAACTCGCACTCACACAAACTCACACTCACACAGACTCGCACTCTCACAAACTCACACTCACACAGACTCGCACTCTCACAAACTCACACTCACACAAACTCACACTCTCACAAACTCACACTCACACTCTCACTCACACAAACTCACCCTCGCATTCTCACAAACTCGCACTCACACTCTCACAAACTCACACTCACACAAGCCCGCACTCTCACAAACTCGCACTCACACAGACTCGCACTCTCACAATCTCACACTCTCACACAAACTCACACTCACACAAAGTCGCACTCACACAAACTCGCACTCACACCAACTCTCGCTCACACAGACTCGCACTCTCACAAACTCACACTCTCACAAACTCGCACTCACACAAACTCACACTAACACAAACTCGCACTCACACAAACTCACTCTCACACAAACTCGCACTCACACAAACTCGCACTCACACCAACTCACACTCTCACAAACTCACACTCACACTCTCACTCACACAAACTCATCCTCGCATTCTCACAAACTCGCACTCACACTCTCACAAACTCACACTCACACAAACCCGCACTCACACAAACTCACACTCTCACAATCTCACACTCTCACACAAACTCGCACTCACACAAACTCACACTCACACAGACTTGCACTCTCACAAACGCACACTCTCACATACTCTCACTCACACAAACTCACACTCACACAGACTCGCACTCTCACAAACTCACACTCACACAGACTCGCATTCTCACAAACTCGCACTCACACAAACTCGCACTCACACGAACTCACACTCACACAAACTCACACTCACACAAACTCGCACTCACACAAACTCGCACTCACACTCACACAAACTCGCACTCACACAAACTCACACTCACACAAACTCGCACTCTCACAAACTCACACTCACACAGACTCGCACTCTCACAAACTTGCACTCACACAAACTCGCACTCACACAAACTCAAACTCACACAAACTCACACTCACACAAACTCGCACTCACACAAACTCGCACTCACACAAACTCGCACTCACACAGACTCGCACTCTCACAAACTCACACTCACACAGACTCGCACTCTCACAAACTCGCACTCACACAAACTCGCACTCACACAAACTCACACTCACACAAACTCACACTCACACAAACTCACACTCACACAAACTCGCACTCTCACAAACTCGCACTCTCACAGACTCACACTCATACAAACACGCACTCACACAAACTCGCACTCTCACAAACTCACACTCTCTTAAAAACACGCACTCTCCCAAACTCGCACTCTCACAAAGTCACACTCTCACAAACTCGCACTCACACAAACTCACACTCTCACACAAACTCGCACTCACACAAACTCACACTCTCACAAACTCGCACTCACACAGACTCGCCCTCTCACAAACTCACACTCTCACAAACTCACACTCTCACACAAACTCGCACTCACACAAACTCACACTCACACAGACTCGCACTCTCACAAACTCACACTCACACAGACTCGCACTCTCACAAACTCACACTCACACAAACTCACACTCTCACAAACTCACACTCACACTCTCACTCACACAAACTCACCCTCGCATTCTCACAAACTCGCACTCACACTCTCACAAACTCACACTCACACAAGCCCGCACTCTCACAAACTCGCACTCACACAGACTCGCACTCTCACAATCTCACACTCTCACACAAACTCACACTCACACAAAGTCGCACTCACACAAACTCGCACTCACACCAACTCTCGCTCACACAGACTCGCACTCTCACAAACTCACACTCTCACAAACTCGCACTCACACAAACTCACACTAACACAAACTCGCACTCACACAAACTCACTCTCACACAAACTCGCACTCACACAAACTCGCACTCACACCAACTCGCACTCACACAGACTCGCACTCACACAGACTCGCACTCTCACAAACTCACACTCTCACACAACCTCACACTCACACAAACTCACACTCACACCAACTCGCACTCACACAAACTCACACTCACACAAACTCGCCCTCACACAAACTCACACTCACACAAACTCGCACTCTCACAAACTCGCACTCTCACAGACTCACACTCACACAAACTCGCACTCACACAAACTCGCACTCTCACAAACTCACACTCTCTCACAAACTCGCACTCTCACAAACTCGCACTCTCACAAACTCACACTCTCACAAACTCACACTCTCACAAACTCGCACTCACACAAACTCACACTCTCACACAAACTCGCACTCACACAAACTCACACTCACACAAACTCACACTCACACAGACTCGCACTCTCACAAACTCACACTCTCACAAACTCACACTCTCACACAAACTCGCACTCACACAAACTCACACTCACACAGACTAGCACTCTCACAAACACACACTCACACAGACTCGCACTCTCACAAACTCGCACTCACACAAACTCACACTCTCACAAACTCACACTCACACTCTCACTCACACAAACTCACCCTCGCATTCTCACAAACTCGCACTCACACTCTCACAAACTCACACTCACACAAACCCGCACTCACACAAACTCACACTCTCACAAACTCACACTCTCACACAAACTCGCACTCACACAAACTCACACTCACACAGACTCGCACTCTCACAAACTCACACAAACTCACACTCTCACAAACTCACACTCACACTCTCACTCACACAAACTCACCCTCGCATTCTCACAAACTCGCACTCACACTCTCACAAACTCACACTCACACAAGCCCGCACTCTCACAAACTCGCACTCACACAGACTCGCACTCTCACAATCTCACACTCTCACACAAACTCACACTCACACAAAGTCGCACTCACACAAACTCGCACTCACACCAACTCTCGCTCACACAGACTCGCACTCTCACAAACTCACACTCTCACAAACTCGCACTCACACAAACTCACACTAACACAAACTCGCACTCACACAAACTCACTCTCACACAAACTCGCACTCACACAAACTCGCACTCACACCAACTCGCACTCACACAGACTCGCACTCTCACAAACTCACACGCTCACACAACCTCACACTCACACAAACTCGCACTCACACCAACTCTCACTCCCACAAACTCGCACTCACACAAACTCGCACTCACACCAACTCGCACCCACACAAACTCACACTCACACAAACTCGCACTCACACAAACTCACACTCACACAAACTCGCACTCTCACAAACTCGCACTCTCATAGACTCACACTCACACAAACTCGCACTCACACAAACTCGCACTCTCACAAAATCACACTCTCTCATAAACTCGCACTCTCACAAACACGCACTCTCACAAACTCACACTCTCACAAACTCGCACTCTCACAAACTCGCACTCACACAAACTCACACTCTCACACAAACTCGCACTCACACAAACTCACACTCACACAAACTCACACTCACACAGACTCGCACTCTCACAAACTCACACTCTCACAAACTCACACTCTCACACAAACTCGCACTCACACAAACTCACACTCTCACAAACACACACTCACACTCTCACTCACACAAACTCACCCTCGCATTCTCACAAACTCGCACTCACACTCTCACAAACTCACACTCATACAAACACGCACTCACACAAACTCGCACTCTCACAAACTCACACTCTCTTAAAAACACGCACTCTCCCAAACTCGCACTCTCACAAAGTCACACTCTCACAAACTCGCACTCACTCAAACTCACACTCTCACACAAACTCGCACTCACACAAACTCACACTCTCACAAACTCGCACTCACACAGACTCGCACTCTAACAAACTCACACTCTCACAAACTCACACTCTCACACAAACTCGCACTCACACAAACTCACACTCACACAGACTCGCACTCTCACAAACTCACACTCACACAGACTCGCACTCTCACAAACTCACACTCACACAAACTCACACTCTCACAAACTCACACTCACACTCTCACTCACACAAACTCACCCTCGCATTCTCACAAACTCGCACTCACACTCTCACAAACTCACACTCACACAAGCCCGCACTCTCACAAACTCGCACTCACACAGACTCGCACTCTCACAATCTCACACTCTCACACAAACTCACACTCACACAAAGTCGCACTCACACAAACTCGCACTCACACCAACTCTCGCTCACACAGACTCGCACTCTCACAAACTCACACTCTCACAAACTCGCACTCACACAAACTCACACTAACACAAACTCGCACTCACACAAACTCACTCTCACACAAACTCGCACTCACACAAACTCGCACTCACACCAACTCACACTCTCACAAACTCACACTCACACTCTCACTCACACAAACTCATCCTCGCATTCTCACAAACTCGCACTCACACTCTCACAAACTCACACTCACACAAACCCGCACTCACACAAACTCACACTCTCACAATCTCACACTCTCACACAAACTCGCACTCACACAAACTCACACTCACACAGACTTGCACTCTCACAAACGCACACTCTCACATACTCTCACTCACACAAACTCACACTCACACAGACTCGCACTCTCACAAACTCACACTCACACAGACTCGCATTCTCACAAACTCGCACTCACACAAACTCGCACTCACACGAACTCACACTCACACAAACTCACACTCACACAAACTCGCACTCACACAAACTCGCACTCACACTCACACAAACTCGCACTCACACAAACTCACACTCACACAAACTCGCACTCTCACAAACTCACACTCACACAGACTCGCACTCTCACAAACTTGCACTCACACAAACTCGCACTCACACAAACTCAAACTCACACAAACTCACACTCACACAAACTCGCACTCACACAAACTCGCACTCACACAAACTCGCACTCACACAGACTCGCACTCTCACAAACTCACACTCACACAGACTCGCACTCTCACAAACTCGCACTCACACAAACTCGCACTCACACAAACTCACACTCACACAAACTCACACTCACACAAACTCACACTCACACAAACTCGCACTCTCACAAACTCGCACTCTCACAGACTCACACTCATACAAACACGCACTCACACAAACTCGCACTCTCACAAACTCACACTCTCTTAAAAACACGCACTCTCCCAAACTCGCACTCTCACAAAGTCACACTCTCACAAACTCGCACTCACACAAACTCACACTCTCACACAAACTCGCACTCACACAAACTCACACTCTCACAAACTCGCACTCACACAGACTCGCCCTCTCACAAACTCACACTCTCACAAACTCACACTCTCACACAAACTCGCACTCACACAAACTCACACTCACACAGACTCGCACTCTCACAAACTCACACTCACACAGACTCGCACTCTCACAAACTCACACTCACACAAACTCACACTCTCACAAACTCACACTCACACTCTCACTCACACAAACTCACCCTCGCATTCTCACAAACTCGCACTCACACTCTCACAAACTCACACTCACACAAGCCCGCACTCTCACAAACTCGCACTCACACAGACTCGCACTCTCACAATCTCACACTCTCACACAAACTCACACTCACACAAAGTCGCACTCACACAAACTCGCACTCACACCAACTCTCGCTCACACAGACTCGCACTCTCACAAACTCACACTCTCACAAACTCGCACTCACACAAACTCACACTAACACAAACTCGCACTCACACAAACTCACTCTCACACAAACTCGCACTCACACAAACTCGCACTCACACCAACTCGCACTCACACAGACTCGCACTCACACAGACTCGCACTCTCACAAACTCACACTCTCACACAACCTCACACTCACACAAACTCACACTCACACCAACTCGCACTCACACAAACTCACACTCACACAAACTCGCCCTCACACAAACTCACACTCACACAAACTCGCACTCTCACAAACTCGCACTCTCACAGACTCACACTCACACAAACTCGCACTCACACAAACTCGCACTCTCACAAACTCACACTCTCTCACAAACTCGCACTCTCACAAACTCGCACTCTCACAAACTCACACTCTCACAAACTCGCACTCACACAAACTCACACTCTCACACAAACTCGCACTCACACAAACTCACACTCACACAAACTCACACTCACACAGACTCGCACTCTCACAAACTCACACTCTCACAAACTCACACTCTCACACAAACTCGCACTCACACAAACTCACACTCACACAGACTAGCACTCTCACAAACACACACTCACACAGACTCGCACTCTCACAAACTCGCACTCACACAAACTCACACTCTCACAAACTCACACTCACACTCTCACTCACACAAACTCACCCTCGCATTCTCACAAACTCGCACTCACACTCTCACAAACTCACACTCACACAAACCCGCACTCACACAAACTCACACTCTCACAAACTCACACTCTCACACAAACTCGCACTCACACAAACTCACACTCACACAGACTCGCACTCTCACAAACTCACACAAACTCACACTCTCACAAACTCACACTCACACTCTCACTCACACAAACTCACCCTCGCATTCTCACAAACTCGCACTCACACTCTCACAAACTCACACTCACACAAGCCCGCACTCTCACAAACTCGCACTCACACAGACTCGCACTCTCACAATCTCACACTCTCACACAAACTCACACTCACACAAAGTCGCACTCACACAAACTCGCACTCACACCAACTCTCGCTCACACAGACTCGCACTCTCACAAACTCACACTCTCACAAACTCGCACTCACACAAACTCACACTAACACAAACTCGCACTCACACAAACTCACTCTCACACAAACTCGCACTCACACAAACTCGCACTCACACCAACTCGCACTCACACAGACTCGCACTCTCACAAACTCACACGCTCACACAACCTCACACTCACACAAACTCGCACTCACACCAACTCTCACTCCCACAAACTCGCACTCACACAAACTCGCACTCACACCAACTCGCACCCACACAAACTCACACTCACACAAACTCGCACTCACACAAACTCACACTCACACAAACTCGCACTCTCACAAACTCGCACTCTCATAGACTCACACTCACACAAACTCGCACTCACACAAACTCGCACTCTCACAAAATCACACTCTCTCATAAACTCGCACTCTCACAAACACGCACTCTCACAAACTCACACTCTCACAAACTCGCACTCTCACAAACTCGCACTCACACAAACTCACACTCTCACACAAACTCGCACTCACACAAACTCACACTCACACAAACTCACACTCACACAGACTCGCACTCTCACAAACTCACACTCTCACAAACTCACACTCTCACACAAACTCGCACTCACACAAACTCACACTCTCACAAACACACACTCACACTCTCACTCACACAAACTCACCCTCGCATTCTCACAAACTCGCACTCACACTCTCACAAACTCACACTCACACAAACCCACACTCACACAAACTCACACTCTCACAAACTCACACTCTCACACAAACACGCACTCACACAAACTCACACTCACACAGACTCGCACTCTCACAAACTCACACTCACACAAACTCACACTCTCACAAACTCACACTCACACTCTCACTCACACAAACTCACCCTCGCATTCTCACAAACTCGCACTCACACTCTCACAAACTCACACTCACACAAGCCCGCACTCTCACAAACTCGCACTCACACAGACTCGCACTCTCACAATCTCACACTCTCACACAAACTCACACTCACACAAAGTCGCACTCACACAACCTCGCACTCACACCAACTCTCGCTCACACAGACTCGCACTCTCACAAACTCACACTCTCACAAACTCGCACTCACACAAACTCACACTAACACAAACTCGCACTCACACAAACTCACTCTCACACAAACTCGCACTCACTCAAACTCGCACTCACACCAACTCGCACTCACACAGACTCGCACTCTCACAAACTCACACTCTCACACAACCTCACACTCACACAAACTCGCACTCACACCAACTCTCACTCCCACAAACTCGCACTCACACAAACTCGCACTCACACCAACTCACACTCACACAAACTCACACTCACACAGACTCGCACTCTCACAAACTCACACTCTCACAAACTCACACTCTCACACAAACTCGCACTCACACAAACTCACACTCACACAGACTAGCACTCTCACAAACACACACTCACACAGACTCGCACTCTCACAAACTCGCACTCACACAAACTCACACTCTCACAAACTCACACTCACTCTCACTCACACAAACTCACCCTCGCATTCTCACAAACTCGCACTCACACTCTCACAAACTCACACTCACACAAACCCGCACTCACACAAACTCACACTCTCACAAACTCACACTCTCACACAAACTCGCACTCACACAAACTCACACTCACACAGACTCGCACTCTCACAAACTCACACTCACACAAACTCTCACTCACACAAACTCACGCTCACACAGACTCGCACTCTCACAAACTCACACTCACACAGACTCGCACTCTCACAAACTCGCACTCACACAAACCCGCACTCACACGAACTCACACAAACTCACACTCACACAAACTCGCACTCACACAAACTCGCACTCACACAAACTCACACTCACACAAACTCACACACACACAAACCGCACTCTCACAAACTCGCACTCTCACAGACTCACACTCACACAAACTCGCACTCACACAAACTCGCACACTCACAAACTCACACTCTCTCAAAAACTCGCACTCTCACAAACTCGCACTCTCACAAACTCACACTCTCACAAACTCGCACTCACACAAACTCACACTAACACAAACTCGCACTCACACAAACTCACACTCACACAAACTCACACTCACACAGACTCGCACTCTCACAAACTCACACTCTCACAAACTCACACTCTCACACAAACTCGCACTCACACAAACTCACACTCACACAGAAGAGCACTCTCACAAACACACACTCACACTCACACAGACTCGCACTCTCACAATCTCGCACTCACACAAACTCACACTCTCACAAACTCACACTCACACTCTCACTCACACAAACTCATCCTCGCATTCTCACAAACTCGCACTCACACTCTCACAAACTCACACTCACACAAACCCGCACTCACACAAACTCACACTCTCACAATCTCACACTCTCACACAAACTCGCACTCACACAAACTCACACTCACACAGACTCGCACTCTCACAAACGCACACTCTCACATACTCTCACTCACACAAACTCACACTCACACAGACTCGCACTCTCACAAACTCACACTCACACAGACTCGCACTCTCACAAACTCGCACTCACACAAACTCGCACTCACACGAACTCACACTCACACAAACTGACACTCACACAAACTCGCACTCACACAAACTCGCACTCACACTCACACAAACTCGCACTCACACAAACTCACACTCACACAAACTCGCACTCTCACAAACTCACACTCACACAGACTCGCACTCTCACAAACTCGCACTCACACAAACTCGCACTCACACAAACTCAAACTCACACAAACTCACACTCACACAAACTCGCACTCACACAAACTCGCACTCACACAAACTCGCACTCACACAGACTCGCACTCTCACAAACTCACACTCACACAGACTCGCACTCTCACAAACTCGCACTCACACAAACTCGCACTCACACAAACTCACACTCACACAAACTCACACTCACACAAACTCACACTCACACAAACTCGCACTCTCACAAACTCGCACTCTCACAGACTCACACTCATACAAACACGCACTCACACAAACTCGCACTCTCACAAACTCACACTCTCTTAAAAACACGCACTCTCCCAAACTCGCACTCTCACAAAGTCACACTCTCACAAACTCGCACTCACACAAACTCACACTCTCACACAAACTCGCACTCACACAAACTCACACTCTCACAAACTCGCACTCACACAGACTCGCACTCTCACAAACTCACACTCTCACAAACTCACACTCTCACACAAACTCGCACTCACACAAACTCACACTCACACAGACTCGCACTCTCACAAACTCACACTCACACAGACTCGCACTCTCACAAACTCACACTCACACAAACTCACACTCTCACAAACTCACACTCACACTCTCACTCACACAAACTCACCCTCGCATTCTCACAAACTCGCACTCACACTCTCACAAACTCTCACTCACACAAGCCCGCACTCTCACAAACTCGCACTCACACAGACTCGCACTCTCACAATCTCACACTCTCACACAAACTCACACTCACACAAAGTCGCACTCACACAAACTCGCACTCACACCAACTCTCGCTCACACAGACTCGCACTCTCACAAACTCACACTCTCACAAACTCGCACTCACACAAACTCACACTAACACAAACTCGCACTCACACAAACTCACTCTCACACAAACTCGCACTCACACAAACTCGCACTCACACCAACTCGCACTCACACAGACTCGCACTCACACAGACTCGCACTCTCACAAACTCACACTCTCACACAACCTCACACTCACACAAACTCACACTCACACCAACTCGCACTCACACAAACTCACACTCACACAAACTCGCCCTCACACAAACTCACACTCACACAAACTCGCACTCTCACAAACTCGCACTCTCACAGACTCACACTCACACAAACTCGCACTCACACAAACTCGCACTCTCACAAACTCACACTCTCTCACAAACTCGCACTCTCACAAACTCGCACTCTCACAAACTCACACTCTCACAAACTCGCACTCACACAAACTCACACTCTCACACAAACTCGCACTCACACAAACTCACACTCACACAAACTCACACTCACACAGACTCGCACTCTCACAAACTCACACTCTCACAAACTCACACTCTCACACAAACTCGCACTCACACAAACTCACACTCACACAGACTAGCACTCTCACAAACACACACTCACACAGACTCGCACTCTCACAAACTCGCACTCACACAAACTCACACTCTCACAAACTCACACTCACACTCTCACTCACACAAACTCACCCTCGCATTCTCACAAACTCGCACTCACACTCTCACAAACTCACACTCACACAAACCCACACTCACACAAACTCACACTCTCACAAACTCACACTCTCACACAAACACGCACTCACACAAACTCACACTCACACAGACTCGCACTCTCACAAACTCACACTCACACAAACTCACACTCTCACAAACTCACACTCACACTCTCACTCACACAAACTCACCCTCGCATTCTCACAAACTCGCACTCACACTCTCACAAACTCACACTCACACAAGCCCGCACTCTCACAAACTCGCACTCACACAGACTCGCACTCTCACAATCTCACACTCTCACACAAACTCACACTCACACAAAGTCGCACTCACACAAACTCGCACTCACACCAACTCTCGCTCACACAGACTCGCACTCTCACAAACTCACACTCTCACAAACTCGCACTCACACAAACTCACACTAACACAAACTCGCACTCACACAAACTCACTCTCACACAAACTCGCACTCACACAAACTCGCACTCACACCAACTCGCACTCACACAGACTCGCACTCTCACAAACTCACACTCTCACACAACCTCACACTCACACAAACTCGCACTCACACCAACTCTCACTCCCACAAACTCGCACTCACACAAACTCGCACTCACACCAACTCACACTCACACAAACTCACACTCACACAGACTCGCACTCTCACAAACTCACACTCTCACAAACTCACACTCTCACACAAACTCGCACTCACACAAACTCACACTCACACAGACTAGCACTCTCACAAACACACACTCACACAGACTCGCACTCTCACAAACTCGCACTCACACAAACTCACACTCTCACAAACTCACACTCACTCTCACTCACACAAACTCACCCTCGCATTCTCACAAACTCGCACTCACACTCTCACAAACTCACACTCACACAAACCCGCACTCACACAAACTCACACTCTCACAAACTCACACTCTCACACAAACTCGCACTCACACACACTCACACTCACACAGACTCGCACTCTCACAAACTCACACTCACACAAACTCTCACTCACACAAACTCACGCTCACACAGACTCGCACTCTCACAAACTCACACTCACACAGACTCGCACTCTCACAAACTCGCACTCACACAAACTCGCACTCACACGAACTCACACAAACTCACACTCACACAAACTCGCACTCACACAAACTCGCACTCACACAAACTCACACTCACACAAACTCACACACACACAAACCGCACTCTCACAAACTCGCACTCTCACAGACTCACACTCACACAAACTCGCACTCACACAAACTCGCACACTCACAAACTCACACTCTCTCAAAAACTCGCACTCTCACAAACTCGCACTCTCACAAACTCACACTCTCACAAACTCGCACTCACACAAACTCACACTAACACAAACTCGCACTCACACAAACTCACTCTCACACAAACTCGCACTCACACAAACTCGCACTCACACCAACTCGCACTCACACAGACTCGCACTCTCACAAACTCACACTCTCACACAACCTCACACTCACACAAACTCGCACTCACACCAACTCTCACTCCCACAAACTCGCACTCACACAAACTCGCACTCACACCAACTCGCACTCACACAAACTCACACTCACACAAACTCGCACTCACACAAACTCACACTCACACAAACTCGCACTCTCACAAACTCGCACTCTCATAGACTCACACTCACACAAACTCGCACTCACACAAACTCGCACTCTCACAAACTCACACTCTCTCATAAACTCGCACTCTCACAAACACGCACTCTCACAAACTCACACTCTCACAAACTCGCACTCTCACAAACTCGCACTCACACAAACTCACACTCTCACACAAACTCGCACTCACACAAACTCACACTCACACAAACTCACACTCACACAGACTCGCACTCTCACAAACTCACACTCTCACAAACTCACACTCTCACACAAACTCGCACTCACACAAACTCACACTCACACAGACTAGCACTCTCACAAACACACACTCACACAGACTCGCACTCTCACAAACTCGCACTCACACAAACTCACACTCTCACAAACTCACACTCACACTCTCACTCACACAAACTCACCCTCGCATTCTCACAAACTCGCACTCACACTCTCACAAACTCACACTCACACAAACCCGCACTCACACAAACTCACACTCTCACAAACTCACACTCTCACACAAACTCGCACTCACACAAACTCACGCTCACACAGACTCGCACTCTCACAAACTCACACTCACACAGACTCGCACTCTCACAAACTCGCACTCACACAAACTCGCACTCACACGAACTCACACAAACTCACACTCACACAAACTCGCACTCACACAAACTCGCACTCACACAAACTTGCACTCACACAAACTCACACTCACACAGACTCGCACTCTCACAAACTCACACTCACACAGACTCGCACTCTCACAAACTCGCACTCACACAAACACGCACTCACACAAACTCGCACTCACACAAACTCACACTCACACAAACTCACACACACACAAACCCGCACTCTCACAAACTCGCACTCTCACAGACTCACACTCACACAAACTCGCACTCACACAAACTCGCACACTCACAAACTCACACTCTCTCAAAAACTCGCACTCTCACAAACTCGCACTCTCACAAACTCACACTCTCACAAACTCGCACTCACACAAACTCACAGTCTCACACAAACTCGCACTCACACAAACTCGCACTCACACAAACTCACACTCACACAAACTCGCACTCACACAGACTCGCACAAACTCACACTCTCACAAACTCACACTCTCACAAACTCACACTCTCACAGACTCACACTCATACAAACACGCACTCACACAAACTCGCACTCTCACAAACTCACACTCTCTTAAAAACACGCACTCTCCCAAACTCGCACTCTCACAAAGTCACACTCTCACAAACTCGCACTCACTCAAACTCACACTCTCACACAAACTCGCACTCACACAAACTCACACTCTCACAAACTCGCACTCACACAGACTCGCACTCTAACAAACTCACACTCTCACAAACTCACACTCTCACACAAACTCGCACTCACACAAACTCACACTCACACAGACTCGCACTCTCACAAACTCACACTCACACAGACTCGCACTCTCACAAACTCACACTCACACAAACTCACACTCTCACAAACTCACACTCACACTCTCACTCACACAAACTCACCCTCGCATTCTCACAAACTCGCACTCACACTCTCACAAACTCACACTCACACAAGCCCGCACTCTCACAAACTCGCACTCACACAGACTCGCACTCTCACAATCTCACACTCTCACACAAACTCACACTCACACAAAGTCGCACTCACACAAACTCGCACTCACACCAACTCTCGCTCACACAGACTCGCACTCTCACAAACTCACACTCTCACAAACTCGCACTCACACAAACTCACACTAACACAAACTCGCACTCACACAAACTCACTCTCACACAAACTCGCACTCACACAAACTCGCACTCACACCAACTCACACTCTCACAAACTCACACTCACACTCTCACTCACACAAACTCATCCTCGCATTCTCACAAACTCGCACTCACACTCTCACAAACTCACACTCACACAAACCCGCACTCACACAAACTCACACTCTCACAATCTCACACTCTCACACAAACTCGCACTCACACAAACTCACACTCACACAGACTCGCACTCTCACAAACGCACACTCTCACATACTCTCACTCACACAAACTCACACTCACACAGACTCGCACTCTCACAAACTCACACTCACACAGACTCGCATTCTCACAAACTCGCACTCACACAAACTCGCACTCACACGAACTCACACTCACACAAACTCACACTCACACAAACTCGCACTCACACAAACTCGCACTCACACTCACACAAACTCGCACTCACACAAACTCACACTCACACAAACTCGCACTCTCACAAACTCACACTCACACAGACTCGCACTCTCACAAACTTGCACTCACACAAACTCGCACTCACACAAACTCAAACTCACATAAACTCACACTCACACAAACTCGCACTCACACAAACTCGCACTCACACAAACTCGCACTCACACAGACTCGCACTCTCACAAACTCACACTCACACAGACTCGCACTCTCACAAACTCGCACTCACACAAACTCGCACTCACACAAACTCACACTCACACAAACTCACACTCACACAAACTCACACTCACACAAACTCGCACTCTCACAAACTCGCACTCTCACAGACTCACACTCATACAAACACGCACTCACACAAACTCGCACTCTCACAAACTCACACTCTCTTAAAAACACGCACTCTCCCAAACTCGCACTCTCACAAAGTCACACTCTCACAAACTCGCACTCACACAAACTCACACTCTCACACAAACTCGCACTCACACAAACTCACACTCTCACAAACTCGCACTCACACAGACTCGCCCTCTCACAAACTCACACTCTCACAAACTCACACTCTCACACAAACTCGCACTCACACAAACTCACACTCACACAGACTCGCACTCTCACAAACTCACACTCACACAGACTCGCACTCTCACAAACTCACACTCACACAAACTCACACTCTCACAAACTCACACTCACACTCTCACTCACACAAACTCACCCTCGCATTCTCACAAACTCGCACTCACACTCTCACAAACTCACACTCACACAAGCCCGCACTCTCACAAACTCGCACTCACACAGACTCGCACTCTCACAATCTCACACTCTCACACAAACTCACACTCACACAAAGTCGCACTCACACAAACTCGCACTCACACCAACTCTCGCTCACACAGACTCGCACTCTCACAAACTCACACTCTCACAAACTCGCACTCACACAAACTCACACTAACACAAACTCGCACTCACACAAACTCACTCTCACACAAACTCGCACTCACACAAACTCGCACTCACACCAACTCGCACTCACACAGACTCGCACTCACACAGACTCGCACTCTCACAAACTCACACTCTCACACAACCTCACACTCACACAAACTCACACTCACACCAACTCGCACTCACACAAACTCACACTCACACAAACTCGCCCTCACACAAACTCACACTCACACAAACTCGCACTCTCACAAACTCGCACTCTCACAGACTCACACTCACACAAACTCGCACTCACACAAACTCGCACTCTCACAAACTCACACTCTCTCACAAACTCGCACTCTCACAAACTCGCACTCTCACAAACTCACACTCTCACAAACTCGCACTCACACAAACTCACACTCTCACACAAACTCGCACTCACACAAACTCACACTCACACAAACTCACACTCACACAGACTCGCACTCTCACAAACTCACACTCTCACAAACTCACACTCTCACACAAACTCGCACTCACACAAACTCACACTCACACAGACTAGCACTCTCACAAACACACACTCACACAGACTCGCACTCTCACAAACTCGCACTCACACAAACTCACACTCTCACAAACTCACACTCACACTCTCACTCACACAAACTCACCCTCGCATTCTCACAAACTCGCACTCACACTCTCACAAACTCACACTCACACAAACCCGCACTCACACAAACTCACACTCTCACAAACTCACACTCTCACACAAACTCGCACTCACACAAACTCACACTCACACAGACTCGCACTCTCACAAACTCACACTCACACAAACTCACACTCTCACAAACTCACACTCACACTCTCACTCACACAAACTCACCCTCGCATTCTCACAAACTCGCACTCACACTCTCACAAACTCACACTCACACAAGCCCGCACTCTCACAAACTCGCACTCACACAGACTCGCACTCTCACAATCTCACACTCTCACACAAACTCACACTCACACAAAGTCGCACTCACACAAACTCGCACTCACACCAACTCTCGCTCACACAGACTCGCACTCTCACAAACTCACACTCTCACAAACTCGCACTCACACAAACTCACACTAACACAAACTCGCACTCACACAAACTCACTCTCACACAAACTCGCACTCACACAAACTCGCACTCACACCAACTCGCACTCACACAGACTCGCACTCTCACAAACTCACACGCTCACACAACCTCACACTCACACAAACTCGCACTCACACCAACTCTCACTCCCACAAACTCGCACTCACACAAACTCGCACTCACACCAACTCGCACTCACACAAACTCACACTCACACAAACTCGCACTCACACAAACTCACACTCACACAAACTCGCACTCTCACAAACTCGCACTCTCATAGACTCACACTCACACAAACTCGCACTCACACAAACTCGCACTCTCACAAACTCACACTCTCTCATAAACTCGCACTCTCACAAACACGCACTCTCACAAACTCACACTCTCACAAACTCGCACTCTCACAAACTCGCACTCACACAAACTCACACTCTCACACAAACTCGCACTCACACAAACTCACACTCACACAAACTCACACTCACACAGACTCGCACTCTCACAAACTCACACTCTCACAAACTCACACTCTCACACAAACTCGCACTCACACAAACTCACACTCACACAGACTAGCACTCTCACAAACACACACTCACACAGACTCGCACTCTCACAAACTCGCACTCACACAAACTCACACTCTCACAAACTCACACTCACACTCTCACTCACACAAACTCACCCTCGCATTCTCACAAACTCGCACTCACATTCTCACAAACTCACACTCACACAAACCCGCACTCACACAAACTCACACTCTCACAAACTCACACTCTCACACAAACTCGCACTCACACAAACTCACACTCACACAGACTCGCACTCTCACAAACTCACACTCACACAAACTCTCACTCACACAAACTCACGCTCACACAGACTCGCACTCTCACAAACTCACACTCACACAGACTCGCACTCTCACAAACTCGCACTCACACAAACTCGCACTCACACGAACTCACACAAACTCACACTCACACAAACTCGCACTCACACAAACTCGCACTCACACAAACTTGCACTCACACAAACTCACACTCACACAGACTCGCACTCTCACAAACTCACACTCACACAGACTCGCACTCTCACAAACTCGCACTCACACAAACACGCACTCACACAAACTCGCACTCACACAAACTCACACTCACACAAACTCACACTCACACAAACTCACACACACACAAACCCGCACTCTCACAAACTCGCACTCTCACAGACTCACACTCACACAAACTCGCACTCACACAAACTCGCACACTCACAAACTCACACTCTCTCAAAAACTCGCACTCTCACAAACTCGCACTCTCACAAACTCACACTCTCACAAACTCGCACTCACACAAACTCACAGTCTCACACAAACTCGCACTCACACAAACTCGCACTCACACAAACTCACACTCACACAAACTCGCACTCACACAGACTCGCACAAACTCACACTCTCACAAACTCACACTCTCACAAACTCACACTCTCACAGACTCACACTCATACAAACACGCACTCACACAAACTCGCACTCTCACAAACTCACACTCTCTTAAAAACACGCACTCTCCCAAACTCGCACTCTCACAAAGTCACACTCTCACAAACTCGCACTCACTCAAACTCACACTCTCACACAAACTCGCACTCACACAAACTCACACTCTCACAAACTCGCACTCACACAGACTCGCACTCTCACAAACTCACACTCTCACAAACTCACACTCTCACACAAACTCGCACTCACACAAACTCACACTCACACAGACTCGCACTCTCACAAACTCACACTCACACAGACTCGCACTCTCACAAACTCACACTCACACAAACTCACACTCTCACAAACTCACACTCACACTCTCACTCACACAAACTCACCCTCGCATTCTCACAAACTCGCACTCACACTCTCACAAACTCACACTCACACAAGCCCGCACTCTCACAAACTCGCACTCACACAGACTCGCACTCTCACAATCTCACACTCTCACACAAACTCACACTCACACAAAGTCGCACTCACACAAACTCGCACTCACACCAACTCTCGCTCACACAGACTCGCACTCTCACAAACTCACACTCTCACAAACTCGCACTCACACAAACTCACACTAACACAAACTCGCACTCACACAAACTCACTCTCACACAAACTCGCACTCACACAAACTCGCACTCACACCAACTCGCACTCACACAGACTCGCACTCTCACAAACTCACACTCTCACACAACCTCACACTCACACAAACTCACACTCACACCAACTCGCACTCACACAAACTCACACTCACACAAACTCGCCCTCACACAAACTCACACTCACACAAACTCGCACTCTCACAAACTCGCACTCTCACAGACTCACACTCACACAAACTCGCACTCACACAAACTCGCACTCTCACAATCTCGCACTCACACAAACTCACACTCACACAAACTCGCACTCACACAAACTCACTCTCACACAAACTCGCACTCACACAAACTCGCACTCACACCAACTCGCACTCACACAGACTCGCACTCTCACAAACTCACACTCTCACACAAACTCACACTCACACAAACTCACACTCACACAAACTCGCACTCACACCAACTCTCACTCACACAAACTTGCACTCACACAAACTCGCACTCACACCAACTCGCACTCACACAAACTCACACTCACACAAACTCGCACTCACACAAACTCACACTCACACAAACTCGCACTCTCACAAACTCGCACTCTCACAGACTCACACTCACACAAGATCGCACTCACACAAACTCGCACTCTCACAAACTCACACCCTCTCACAAACTCGCACTCTCACAAACTCGCTCTCTCACAAACTCACACTCTCACAAACTCACACTCACACAGACTCGCACTCACACAAACTCACACTCACACAAACTCGCACTCACACAAACTCACACTCACACAAACTCACACTCACACAGACTCGCACTCTCACAAACTCACACTCTCACAAACTCACACTCTCACACAAACTCGCACTCACACAAACTCACACTCACACAGAAGAGCACTCTCACAAACACACACTCACACTCACACAGACTCGCACTCTCACAATCTCGCACTCACACAAACTCACACTCTCACAAACTCACACTCACACTCTCACTCACACAAACTCATCCTCGCATTCTCACAAACTCGCACTCACACTCTCACAAACTCACACTCACACAAACCCGCACTCACACAAACTCACACTCTCACAATCTCACACTCTCACACAAACTCGCACTCACACAAACTCACACTCACACAGACTCGCACTCTCACAAACGCACACTCTCACATACTCTCACTCACACAAACTCACACTCACACAGACTCGCACTCTCACAAACTCACACTCACACAGACTCGCACTCTCACAAACTCGCACTCACACAAACTCGCACTCACACGAACTCACACTCACACAAACTCACACTCACACAAACTCGCACTCACACAAACTCGCACTCACACTCACACAAACTCGCACTCACACAAACTCACACTCACACAAACTCGCACTCTCACAAACTCACACTCACACAGACTCGCACTCTCACAAACTCGCACTCACACAAACTCGCACTCACACAAACTCAAACTCACACAAACTCACACTCACACAAACTCGCACTCACACAAACTCGCACTCACACAAACTCGCACTCACACAGACTCGCACTCTCACAAACTCACACTCACACAGACTCGCACTCTCATAAACTCGCACTCACACAAACTCGCACTCACACAAACTCACACTCACACAAACTCACACTCACACAAACTCACACTCACACAAACTCGCACTCTCACAAACTCGCACTCTCACAGACTCACACTCATACAAACACGCACTCACACAAACTCGCACTCACACAAACTCACACTCTCTTAAAAACACGCACTCTCCCAAACTCGCACTCTCACAAAGTCACACTCTCACAAACTCGCACTCACACAAACTCACACTCTCACACAAACTCGCACTCACACAAACTCACACTCTCACAAACTCGCACTCACACAGACTCGCACTCTCACAAACTCACACTCTCACAAACTCACACTCTCACACAAACTCGCACTCACACAAACTCACACTCACACAGACTCGCACTCTCACAAACTCACACTCACACAGACTCGCACTCTCACAAACTCACACTCACACAAACTCACACTCTCACAAACTCACACTCACACTCTCACTCACACAAACTCACCCTCGCATTCTCACAAACTCGCACTCACACTCTCACAAACTCACACTCACACAAGCCCGCACTCTCACAAACTCGCACTCACACAGACTCGCACTCTCACAATCTCACACTCTCACACAAACTCACACTCACACAAAGTCGCACTCACACAAACGCGCACTCACACCAACTCTCGCTCACACAGACTCGCACTCTCACAAACTCACACTCTCACAAACTCGCACTCACACAAACTCACACTAACACAAACTCGCACTCACACAAACTCACTCTCACACAAACTCGCACTCACACAAACTCGCACTCACACCAACTCGCACTCACACAGACTCGCACTCACACAGACTCGCACTCTCACAAACTCACACTCTCACACAACCTCACACTCACACAAACTCACACTCACACCAACTCGCACTCACACAAACTCACACTCACACAAACTCTCCCTCACACAAACTCACACTCACACAAACTCGCACTCTCACAAACTCGCACTCTCACAGACTCACACTCACACAAACTCGCACTCACACAAACTCGCACTCTCACAAACTCACACTCTCTCACAAACTCGCACTCTCACAAACTCGCACTCTCACAAACTCACACTCTCACAAACTCGCACTCACACAAACTCACACTCTCACACAAACTCGCACTCACACAAACTCACACTCACACAAACTCACACTCACACAGACTCGCACTCTCACAAACTCACACTCTCACAAACTCACACTCTCACACAAACTCGCACTCACACAAACTCACACTCACACAGACTAGCACTCTCACAAACACACACTCACACAGACTCGCACTCTCACAAACTCGCACTCACACAAACTCACACTCTCACAAACTCACACTCACACTCTCACTCACACAAACTCACCCTCGCATTCTCACAAACTCGCACTCACACTCTCACAAACTCACACTCACACAAACCCACACTCACACAAACTCACACTCTCACAAACTCACACTCTCACACAAACACGCACTCACACAAACTCACACTCACACAGACTCGCACTCTCACAAACTCACACTCACACAAACTCACACTCTCACAAACTCACACTCACACTCTCACTCACACAAACTCACCCTCGCATTCTCACAAACTCGCACTCACACTCTCACAAATTCACACTCACACAAGCCCGCACTCTCACAAACTCGCACTCACACAGACTCGCACTCTCACAATCTCACACTCTCACACAAACTCACACTCACACAAAGTCGCACTCACACAAACTCGCACTCACACCAACTCTCGCTCACACAGACTCGCACTCTCACAAACTCACACTCTCACAAACTCGCACTCACACAAACTCACACTAACACAAACTCGCACTCACACAAACTCACTCTCACACAAACTCGCACTCACACAAACTCGCACTCACACCAACTCGCACTCACACAGACTCGCACTCTCACAAACTCACACTCTCACACAACCTCACACTCACACAAACTCGCACTCACACCAACTCTCACTCCCACAAACTCGCACTCACACAAACTCGCACTCACACCAACTCACACTCACACAAACTCACACTCACACAGACTCGCACTCTCACAAACTCACACTCTCACAAACTCACACTCTCACACAAACTCGCACTCACACAAACTCACACTCACACAGACTAGCACTCTCACAAACACACACTCACACAGACTCGCACTCTCACAAACTCGCACTCACACAAACTCACACTCTCACAAACTCACACTCACTCTCACTCACACAAACTCACCCTCGCATTCTCACAAACTCGCACTCACACTCTCACAAACTCACACTCACACAAACCCGCACTCACACAAACTCACACTCTCACAAACTCACACTCTCACACAAACTCGCACTCACACAAACTCACACTCACACAGACTCGCACTCTCACAAACTCACACTCACACAAACTCTCACTCACACAAACTCACGCTCACACAGACTCGCACTCTCACAAACTCACACTCACACAGACTCGCACTCTCACAAACTCGCACTCACACAAACTCGCACTCACACGAACTCACACAAACTCACACTCACACAAACTCGCACTCACACAAACTCGCACTCACACAAACTTGCACTCACACAAACTCACACTCACACAGACTCGCACTCTCACAAACTCACACTCACACAGACTCGCACTCTCACAAACTCGCACTCACACAAACACGCACTCACACAAACTCGCACTCACACAAACTCACACTCACACAAACTCACACACACACAAACCGCACTCTCACAAACTCGCACTCTCACAGACTCACACTCACACAAACTCGCACTCACACAAACTCGCACACTCACAAACTCACACTCTCTCAAAAACTCGCACTCTCACAAACTCGCACTCTCACAAACTCACACTCTCACAAACTCGCACTCACACAAACTCACAGTCTCACACAAACTCGCACTCACACAAACTCGCACTCACACAAACTCACACTCACACAAACTCGCACTCACACAGACTCGCACAAACTCACACTCTCACAAACTCACACTCTCACAAACTCACACTCTCACAGACTCACACTCATACAAACACGCACTCACACAAACTCGCACTCTCACAAACTCACACTCTCTTAAAAACACGCACTCTCCCAAACTCGCACTCTCACAAAGTCACACTCTCACAAACTCGCACTCACACAAACTCACACTCTCACACAAACTCGCACTCACACAAACTCACACTCTCACAAACTCGCACTCACACAGACTCGCACTCTCACAAACTCACACTCTCACAAACTCACACTCTCACACAAACTCGCACTCACACAAACTCACACTCACACAGACTCGCACTCTCACAAACTCACACTCACACAGACTCGCACTCTCACAAACTCACACTCACACAAACTCACACTCTCACAAACTCACACTCACACTCTCACTCACACAAACTCACCCTCGCATTCTCACAAACTCGCACTCACACTCTCACAAACTCACACTCACACAAGCCCGCACTCTCACAAACTCGCACTCACACAGACTCGCACTCTCACAATCTCACACTCTCACACAAACTCACACTCACACAAAGTCGCACTCACACAAACTCGCACTCACACCAACTCTCGCTCACACAGACTCGCACTCTCACAAACTCACACTCTCACAAACTCGCACTCACACAAACTCACACTAACACAAACTCGCACTCACACAAACTCACTCTCACACAAACTCGCACTCACACAAACTCGCACTCACACCAACTCGCACTCACACAGACTCGCACTCTCACAAACTCACACTCTCACACAACCTCACACTCACACAAACTCACACTCACACCAACTCGCACTCACACAAACTCACACTCACACAAACTCGCCCTCACACAAACTCACACTCACACAAACTCGCACTCTCACAAACTCGCACTCTCACAGACTCACACTCACACAAACTCGCACTCACACAAACTCGCACTCTCACAAACTCACACTCTCTCACAAACTCGCACTCTCACAAACTCGCACTCTCACAAACTCACACTCTCACAAACTCGCACTCACACAAACTCACACTCTCACACAAACTCGCACTCACCCAAACTCACACTCACACAAACTCACACTCACACAGACTCGCACTCTCACAAACTCACACTCTCACAAACTCACACTCTCACACAAACTCGCACTCACACAAACTCCCACTCACACAGACTAGCACTCTCATAAACACACACTCACACAGACTCGCACTCTCACAAACTCGCACTCTCACACAACCTCACACTCACACAAACTCGCACTCACACCAACTCTCACTCCCACAAACTCGCACTCACACAAACTCGCACTCACACCAACTCGCACTCACACAAACTCACACTCACACAAACTCGCACTCACACAACCTCACACTCACACAAACTCGCACTCTCACAAACTCGCACTCTCACAGACTCACACTCACACAAACTCGCACTCACACAAACTCGCACTCTCACAAACTCACACTCTCTCATAAACTCGCACTCTCACAAACACGCACTCTCACAAACTCACACTCTCACAAACTCGCACTCTCACAAACTCGCACTCACACAAACTCACACTCACACAGACTCGCACTCTCACAAACTCACACTCTCACAAACTCACACTCTCACACAAACTCGCACTCACACAAACTCACACTCACACAGACTAGCACTCTCACAAACACACACTCACACAGACTCGCACTCTCACAAACTCGCACTCACACAAACTCACACTCTCACAAACTCACACTCACACTCTCACTCACACAAACTCACCCTCGCATTCTCACAAACTCGCACTCACACTCTCACAAACTCACACTCACACAAACCCGCACTCACACAAACTCACACTCTCACAAACTCACACTCTCACACAAACTCGCACTCACACAAACTCACACTCACACAGACTCGCACTCTCACAAACTCACACTCACACAAACTCTCACTCACACAAACTCACGCTCACACAGACTCGCACTCTCACAAACTCACACTCACACAGACTCGCACTCTCACAAACTCGCACTCACACAAACTCGCACTCACACGAACTCACACAAACTCACACTCACACAAACTCGCACTCACACAAACTCGCACTCACACAAACTTGCACTCACACAAACTCACACTCACACAGACTCGCACTCTCACAAACTCACACTCACACAGACTCGCACTCTCACAAACTCGCACTCACACAAACACGCACTCACACAAACTCGCACTCACACAAACTCACACTCACACAAACTCACACACACACAAACCCGCACTCTCACAAACTCGCACTCTCACAGACTCACACTCACACAAACTCGCACTCACACAAACTCGCACACTCACAAACTCACACTCTCTCAAAAACTCGCACTCTCACAAACTCGCACTCTAACAAACTCACACTCTCACAAACTCGCACTCACACAAACTCACAGTCTCACACAAACTCGCACTCACACAAACTCGCACTCACACAAACTCACACTCACACAAACTCGCACTCACACAGACTCGCACAAACTCACACTCTCACAAACTCACACTCTCACAAACTCACACTCTCACACAAACTCGCACTCACACAAACTCACACTCACACAGACTCGCACTCTCACAAACTCACACTCACACAAACTCGCACTCACACAAACTCACCCTCACACAGACTCGCACTCTCACAAACTCACTCGAACAAACTCACCCTCGCACTCACTCACACAAACTCAGCCTTGCACTCTCACTCACACTCTCACTCACATTCACCCTTGCACTCTCACACAAACTCACACTCACACAAACTCACACTCACACAAACTCGCACACTCACAAACTCACACTCTCTCAAAAACTCGCACTCTCACAAACTCGCACTCTCACAAACTCACACTCTCACAAACTCGCACTCACACAAACTCACAGTCTCACACAAACTCGCACTCACACAAACTCGCACTCACACAAACTCACACTCACACAAACTCGCACTCACACAGACTCGCACAAACTCACACTCTCACAAACTCACACTCTCACAGACTCACACTCATACAAACACGCACTCACACAAACTCGCACTCTCACAAACTCACACTCTCTTAAAAACACGCACTCTCCCAAACTCGCACTCTCACAAAGTCACACTCTCACAAACTCGCACTCACACAAACTCACACTCTCACACAAACTCGCACTCACACAAACTCACACTCTCACAAACTCGCACTCACACAGACTCGCACTCTCACAAACTCACACTCTCACAAACTCACACTCTCACACAAACTCGCACTCACACAAACTCACACTCACACAGACTCGCACTCTCACAAACTCACACTCACACAGACTCGCACTCTCACAAACTCACACTCACACAAACTCACACTCTCACAAACTCACACTCACACTCTCACTCACACAAACTCACCCTCGCATTCTCACAAACTCGCACTCACACTCACACAAACTCACACTCACACCAACTCGCACTCACACAAACTCACACTCACACAAACTCGCCCTCACACAAACTCACACTCACACAAACTCGCACTCTCACAAACTCGCACTCTCACAGACTCACACTCACACAAACTCGCACTCACACAAACTCGCACTCTCACAAACTCACACTCTCTCACAAACTCGCACTCTCACAAACTCGCACTCTCACAAACTCACACTCTCACAAACTCGCACTCACACAAACTCACACTCTCACACAAACTCGCACTCACCGAAACTCACACTCACACAAACTCACACTCACACAGACTCGCACTCTCACAAACTCACACTCTCACAAACTCACACTCTCACACAAACTCGCACTCACACAAACTCCCACTCACACAGACTAGCACTCTCATAAACACACACTCACACAGACTCGCACTCTCACAAACTCGCACTCTCACACAACCTCACACTCACACAAACTCGCACTCACACCAACTCTCACTCCCACAAACTCGCACTCACACAAACTCGCACTCACACCAACTCGCACTCACACAAACTCACACTCACACAAACTCGCACTCACACAACCTCACACTCACACAAACTCGCACTCTCACAAACTCGCACTCTCACAGACTCACACTCACACAAACTCGCACTCACACAAACTCGCACTCTCACAAACTCACACTCTCTCATAAACTCGCACTCTCACAAACACGCACTCTCACAAACTCACACTCTCACAAACTCGCACTCTCACAAACTCGCACTCACACAAACTCACACTCACACAGACTCGCACTCTCACAAACTCACACTCTCACAAACTCACACTCTCACACAAACTCGCACTCACACAAACTCACACTCACACAGACTAGCACTCTCACAAACACACACTCACACAGACTCGCACTCTCACAAACTCGCACTCACACAAACTCACACTCTCACAAACTCACACTCACACTCTCACTCACACAAACTCACCCTCGCATTCTCACAAACTCGCACTCACACTCTCACAAACTCACACTCACACAAACCCGCACTCACACAAACTCACACTCTCACAAACTCACACTCTCACACAAACTCGCACTCACACAAACTCACACTCACACAGACTCGCACTCTCACAAACTCACACTCACACAAACTCTCACTCACACAAACTCACGCTCACACAGACTCGCACTCTCACAAACTCACACTCACACAGACTCGCACTCTCACAAACTCGCACTCACACAAACTCGCACTCACACGAACTCACACAAACTCACACTCACACAAACTCGCACTCACACAAACTCGCACTCACACAAACTTGCACTCACACAAACTCACACTCACACAGACTCGCACTCTCACAAACTCACACTCACACAGACTCGCACTCTCACAAACTCGCACTCACACAAACACGCACTCACACAAACTCGCACTCACACAAACTCACACTCACACAAACTCACACACACACAAACCCGCACTCTCACAAACTCGCACTCTCACAGACTCACACTCACACAAACTCGCACTCACACAAACTCGCACACTCACAAACTCACACTCTCTCAAAAACTCGCACTCTCACAAACTCGCACTCTAACAAACTCACACTCTCACAAACTCGCACTCACACAAACTCACAGTCTCACACAAACTCGCACTCACACAAACTCGCACTCACACAAACTCACACTCACACAAACTCGCACTCACACAGACTCGCACAAACTCACACTCTCACAAACTCACACTCTCACAAACTCACACTCTCACACAAACTCGCACTCACACAAACTCACACTCACACAGACTCGCACTCTCACAAACTCACACTCACACAAACTCGCACTCACACAAACTCACCCTCACACAGACTCGCACTCTCACAAACTCACTCGAACAAACTCACCCTCGCACTCACTCACACAAACTCAGCCTTGCACTCTCACTCACACTCTCACTCACATTCACCCTTGCACTCTCACACAAACTCACACTCACACAAACTCACACTCACACAAACTCGCACTCACACAAACTCGCACACTCACAAACTCACACTCTCTCAAAAACTCGCACTCTCACAAACTCGCACTCTCACAAACTCACACTCTCACAAACTCGCACTCACACAAACTCACAGTCTCACACAAACTCGCACTCACACAAACTCGCACTCACACAAACTCACACTCACACAAACTCGCACTGACACAGACTCGCACAAACTCACACTCTCACAAACTCACACTCTCACAGACTCACACTCATACAAACACGCACTCACACAAACTCGCACTCTCACAAACTCACACTCTCTTAAAAACACGCACTCTCCCAAACTCGCACTCTCACAAAGTCACACTCTCACAAACTCGCACTCACACAAACTCACACTCTCACACAAACTCGCACTCACACAAACTCACACTCTCACAAACTCGCACTCACACAGACTCGCACTCTCACAAACTCACACTCTCACAAACTCACACTCTCACACAAACTCGCACTCACACAAACTCACACTCACACAGACTCGCACTCTCACAAACTCACACTCACACAGACTCGCACTCTCACAAACTCACACTCACACAAACTCACACTCTCACAAACTCACACTCACACTCTCACTCACACAAACTCACCCTCGCATTCTCACAAACTCGCACTCACACTCTCACAAACTCACACTCACACAAGCCCGCACTCTCACAAACTCGCACTCACACAGACTCGCACTCTCACAATCTCACACTCTCACACAAACTCACACTCACACAAAGTCGCACTCACACAAACTCGCACTCACACCAACTCTCGCTCACACAGACTCGCACTCTCACAAACTCACACTCTCACAAACTCGCACTCACACAAACTCACACTCACACAAACTCGCACTCACACAAACTCACTCTCACACAAACTCGCACTCACACAAACTCGCACTCACACCAACTCGCACTCACACAGACTCGCACTCTCACAAACTCACACTCTCACACAACCTCACACTCACACAAACTCACACTCACACCAACTCGCACTCACACAAACTCACACTCACACAAACTCGCCCTCACACAAACTCACACTCACACAAACTCGCACTCTCACAAACTCGCACTCTCACAGACTCACACTCACACAAACTCGCACTCACACAAACTCGCACTCTCACAAACTCACACTCTCTCACAAACTCGCACTCTCACAAACTCGCACTCTCACAAACTCACACTCTCACAAACTCGCACTCACACAAACTCACACTCTCACACAAACTCGCACTCACCCAAACTCACACTCACACAAACTCACACTCACACAGACTCGCACTCTCACAAACTCACACTCTCACAAACTCACACTCTCACACAAACTCGCACTCACACAAACTCCCACTCACACAGACTAGCACTCTCATAAACACACACTCACACAGACTCGCACTCTCACAAACTCGCACTCTCACACAACCTCACACTCACACAAACTCGCACTCACACCAACTCTCACTCCCACAAACTCGCACTCACACAAACTCGCACTCACACCAACTCGCACTCACACAAACTCACACTCACACAAACTCGCACTCACACAACCTCACACTCACACAAACTCGCACTCTCACAAACTCGCACTCTCACAGACTCACACTCACACAAACTCGCACTCACACAAACTCGCACTCTCACAAACTCACACTCTCTCATAAACTCGCACTCTCACAAACACGCACTCTCACAAACTCACACTCTCACAAACTCGCACTCTCACAAACTCGCACTCACACAAACTCACACTCACACAGACTCGCACTCTCACAAACTCACACTCTCACAAACTCACACTCTCACACAAACTCGCACTCACACAAACTCACACTCACACAGACTAGCACTCTCACAAACACACACTCACACAGACTCGCACTCTCACAAACTCGCACTCACACAAACTCACACTCTCACAAACTCACACTCACACTCTCACTCACACAAACTCACCCTCGCATTCTCACAAACTCGCACTCACACTCTCACAAACTCACACTCACACAAACCCGCACTCACACAAACTCACACTCTCACAAACTCACACTCTCACACAAACTCGCACTCACACAAACTCACACTCACACAGACTCGCACTCTCACAAACTCACACTCACAAAAACTCTCACTCACACAAACTCACGCTCACACAGACTCGCACTCTCACAAACTCACACTCACACAGACTCGCACTCTCACAAACTCGCACTCACACAAACTCGCACTCACACGAACTCACACAAACTCACACTCACACAAACTCGCACTCACACAAACTCGCACTCACACAAACTTGCACTCACACAAACTCACACTCACACAGACTCGCACTCTCACAAACTCACCCTCACACAGACTCGCACTCTCACAAACTCACTCGAACAAACTCACCCTCGCACTCACTCACACAAACTCAGCCTTGCACTCTCACTCACACTCTCACTCACATTCACCCTTGCACTCTCACACAAACTCACACTCACACAAACTCACACTCACACAAACTCGCACTCACACAAACTCGCACACTCACAAACTCACACTCTCTCAAAAACTCGCACTCTCACAAACTCGCACTCTCACAAACTCACACTCTCACAAACTCGCACTCACACAAACTCACAGTCTCACACAAACTCGCACTCACACAAACTCGCACTCACACAAACTCACACTCACACAAACTCGCACTCACACAGACTCGCACAAACTCACACTCTCACAAACTCACACTCTCACAGACTCACACTCATACAAACACGCACTCACACAAACTCGCACTCTCACAAACTCACACTCTCTTAAAAACACGCACTCTCCCAAACTCGCACTATCACAAAGTCACACTCTCACAAACTCGCACTCACACAAACTCACACTCTCACACAAACTCGCACTCACACAAACTCACACTCTCACAAACTCGCACTCACACAGACTCGCACTCTCACAAACTCACACTCTCACAAACTCACACTCTCACACAAACTCGCACTCACACAAACTCACACTCACACAGACTCGCACTCTCACAAACTCACACTCACACAGACTCGCACTCTCACAAACTCACACTCACACAAACTCACACTCTCACAAACTCACACTCACACTCTCACTCACACAAACTCACCCTCGCATTCTCACAAACTCGCACTCACACTCTCACAAACTCACACTCACACAAGCCCGCACTCTCACAAACTCGCACTCACACAGACTCGCACTCTCACAATCTCACACTCTCACACAAACTCACACTCACACAAAGTCGCACTCACACAAACTCGCACTCACACCAACTCTCGCTCACACAGACTCGCACTCTCACAAACTCACACTCTCACAAACTCGCACTCACACAAACTCACACTCACACAAACTCGCACTCACACAAACTCACTCTCACACAAACTCGCACTCACACAAACTCGCACTCACACCAACTCGCACTCACACAGACTCGCACTCTCACAAACTCACACTCTCACACAACCTCACACTCACACAAACTCACACTCACACCAACTCGCACTCACACAAACTCACACTCACACAAACTCGCCCTCACACAAACTCACACTCACACAAACTCGCACTCTCACAAACTCGCACTCTCACAGACTCACACTCACACAAACTCGCACTCACACAAACTCGCACTCTCACAAACTCACACTCTCTCACAAACTCGCACTCTCACTAACTCGCACTCTCACAAACTCACACTCTCACAAACTCGCACTCACACAAACTCACACTCTCACACAAACTCGCACTCACCCAAACTCACACTCACACAAACTCACACTCACACAGACTCGCACTCTCACAAACTCACACTCTCACAAACTCACACTCTCACACAAACTCGCACTCACACAAACTCCCACTCACACAGACTAGCACTCTCATAAACACACACTCACACAGACTCGCACTCTCACAAACTCGCACTCTCACACAACCTCACACTCACACAAACTCGCACTCACACCAACTCTCACTCCCACAAACTCGCACTCACACAAACTCGCACTCACACCAACTCGCACTCACACAAACTCACACTCACACAAACTCGCACTCACACAACCTCACACTCACACAAACTCGCACTCTCACAAACTCGCACTCTCACAGACTCACACTCACACAAACTCGCACTCACACAAACTCGCACTCTCACAAACTCACACTCTCTCATAAACTCGCACTCTCACAAACACGCACTCTCACAAACTCACACTCTCACAAACTCGCACTCTCACAAACTCGCACTCACACAAACTCACACTCACACAGACTCGCACTCTCACAAACTCACACTCTCACAAACTCACACTCTCACACAAACTCGCACTCACACAAACTCACACTCACACAGACTAGCACTCTCACAAACACACACTCACACAGACTCGCACTCTCACAAACTCGCACTCACACAAACTCACACTCTCACAAACTCACACTCACACTCTCACTCACACAAACTCACCCTCGCATTCTCACAAACTCGCACTCACACTCTCACAAACTCACACTCACACAAACCCGCACTCACACAAACTCACACTCTCACAAACTCACACTCTCACACAAACTCGCACTCACACAAACTCACACTCACACAGACTCGCACTCTCACAAACTCACACTCACAAAAACTCTCACTCACACAAACTCACGCTCACACAGACTCGCACTCTCACAAACTCACACTCACACAGACTCGCACTCTCACAAACTCGCACTCACACAAACTCGCACTCACACGAACTCACACAAACTCACACTCACACAAACTCGCACTCACACAAACTCGCACTCACACAAACTTGCACTCACACAAACTCACACTCACACAGACTCGCACTCTCACAAACTCACACTCACACAGACTCGCACTCTCACAAACTCGCACTCACACAAACACGCACTTACACAAACTCGCACTCACACAAACTCACACTCACACAAACTCACACACACACAAACCCGCACTCTCACAAACTCGCACTCTCACAGACTCACACTCACACAAACTCGCACTCACACAAACTCGCACACTCACAAACTCACACTCTCTCAAAAACTCGCACTCTCACAAACTCGCACTCTAACAAACTCACACTCTCACAAACTCGCACTCACACAAACTCACAGTCTCACACAAACTCGCACTCACACAAACTCGCACTCACACAAACTCACACTCACACAAACTCGCACTCACACAGACTCGCACAAACTCACACTCTCACAAACTCACACTCTCACAAACTCACACTCTCACACAAACTCGCACTCACACAAACTCACACTCACACAGACTCGCACTCTCACAAACTCACACTCACACAAACTCGCACTCACACAAACTCACCCTCACACAGACTCGCACTCTCACAAACTCACTCGAACAAACTCACCCTCGCACTCACTCACACAAACTCAGCCTTGCACTCTCACTCACACTCTCACTCACATTCACCCTTGCACTCTCACACAAACTCACACTCACACAAACTCGCACTCGCACAAAATCGCACTCTCACACAAACTCGCACTCACACAAACTCACACTCTCACAAACTCGCACTCACACAAACTCACACTCACACAAACTCGCACTCACACAAACTCGCACTCACACAAACTCACACTCACACAGACTCGGACTCACTCTCACAAACCTGCACTCACACAAGCTCACACTCACACAAACTCACACAAGCTCACACTCACACAAACTCGCACTCACACAAACTCACACTCACACAAACTCACACTCACACAAACTCACACTCACACTCACACAATCTTACATACACAAACTCGCACTCTCACAAACACGCACTCTCACAAACTCGGACTCTCACAAACTCGCACTCACACAAACTCGCACTCACACAAACTCACACTCACACAAACTAGCACTCACACAAACTCACACTCACACAATCTCACACTCACACAGACTCGCACTCACACAATCTCACAGTCACACAGACTCGCACTCACACACACTCGCACTCACACAGACTCGCACTCACAAACTCGCACTCACACAAACTCGCACTCACACAAACTCACACTCGCACAAACTCACACTCGCACAAACTCGCACTCACACAAACTCGCACTCGCACAAACTCGCACTCACACAAACTCACACTCGCACAAACTCGCACTCTCCTCACTCACTCACACAAACTCACCCTTTCACTCTCACTCACACAATCTCGCACTCTCACAAACTCGCACTCACACAAACTCAGCGTTGCACTCTCACAAACTCGCACTCAGACAAACTCACACTCTCACAAACTCGCACTCACACAAACTCGCACTCACAGAAACTCGCACTCACACAGACTCACACTCACACAAACTCACACTCACACAAACTCGCACTCACACAAACTCGCACTCACACAAACTCGCACTCTCACAAACTCGCACTCACACAAACTCACACTCTCACAAACTCGCACTCACACAAACTCGCACTCTCACAAACTCACACTCACACAAACTCGCACTCACACAAACTCACACTCGCACAAACTCGCACTCACACAAACTCGCACTCACACAAACTCGCACTCTCACAAACTCACACTCACACAAACTCGCACTCACACAAACTCACACTCACACAAACTCACACTCACACAAACTCGCACTCTGACAAACTCGCACTCACACAAACACAGCGTTGCACTCTCACAAACTCGCACTCACACAAACTCACACTCTCACAAACCAGCACTCACACAAACTCGCACACTCACAAACTCACACTCTCTCAAAAACTCGCACTCTCACAAACTCGCACTCTCACAAACTCACACTCTCACAAACTCGCACTCACACAAACTCACAGTCTCACACAAACTCGCACTCACACAAACTCACACTCACATAAACTCGCACTCACACAGACTCGCACAAACTCACACTCTCACAAACTCACACTCTCACAAACTCACACTCTCACACAAACTCGCACTCACACAAACTCACACTCACACAGACTCGCACTCTCACAAACTCACACTCACACAAACTCGCACTCACACAAACTCACCCTCACACAGACTCGCACTCTCACAAACTCACTCGAACAAACTCACCCTCGCACTCACTCACACAAACTCAGCCTTGCACTCTCACTCACACTCTCACTCACATTCACCCTTGCACTCTCACACAAACTCACACTCACACAAACTCGCACTCGCACAAAATCGCACTCTCACACAAACTCGCACTCACACAAACTCACACTCTCACAAACTCGCACTCACACAAACTCACACTCACACAAACTCGCACTCACACAAACTCGCACTCACACAAACTCACACTCACACAGACTCGGACTCACTCTCACAAACCTGCACTCACACAAGCTCACACTCACACAAACTCACACAAGCTCACACTCACACAAACTCGCACTCACACAAACTCACACTCACACAAACTCACACTCACACAAACTCACACTCACACTCACACAATCTTACATACACAAACTCGCACTCTCACAAACACGCACTCTCACAAACTCGGACTCTCACAAACTCGCACTCACACAAACTCGCACTCACACAAACTCACACTCACACAAACTAGCACTCACACAAACTCACACTCACACAATCTCACACTCACACAGACTCGCACTCACACAATCTCACACTCACACAGACTCGCACTCACACACACTCGCACTCACACAGACTCGCACTCACAAACTCGCACTCACACAAACTCGCACTCACACAAACTCACACTCGCACAAACTCACACTCGCACAAACTCGCACTCACACAAACTCGCACTCGCACAAACTCGCACTCACACAAACTCACACTCGCACAAACTCGCACTCTCCTCACTCACTCACACAAACTCACCCTTTCACTCTCACTCACACAATCTCGCACTCTCACAAACTCGCACTCACACAAACTCAGCGTTGCACTCTCACAAACTCGCACTCACACAAACTCACACTCTCACAAACTCGCACTCACACAAACTCGCACTCACAGAAACTCGCACTCACACAGACTCACACTCACACAAACTTACACTCACACAAACTCGCACTCACACAAACTCGCACTCACACAAACTCGCACTCTCACAAACTCGCACTCACACAAACTCACACTCTCACAAACTCGCACTCACACAAACTCGCACTCTCACAAACTCACACTCACACAAACTCGCACTCACACAAACTCACACTCGCACAAACTCGCACTCACACAAACTCGCACTCACACAAACTCGCACTCTCACAAACTCACACTCACACAAACTCGCACTCACACAAACTCACACTCACACAAACTCACACTCACACAAACTCGCACTCTGACAAACTCGCACTCACACAAACACAGCGTTGCACTCTCACAAACTCGCACTCACACAAACTCACACTCTCACAAACCAGCACTCACACAAACTCGCACTCACAGAAACTCGCACTCTGACAAACTCGCACTCACACAAACACAGCGTTGCACTCTCACAAACTCGCACTCACACAAACTCACACTCTCACAAACTCGCACTCACACAAACTCGCACTCACAGAAACTCGCACTCACACAGACTCACACTCACACAAACTCACACTCACACAAACTCACACTCTCACAAACTCGCACTCACACAAACTCACACTCTCACAAACTCGCACTGACACAAACTCGCACTCTCACACAAACTCGCACTCACACAAACTCACACTCTCACAAACTCACACTCACACAAACTCGCACTCACACAAACTCTCACGCACACAAACTCACACTCACACAGACTCGCACTCACACAAACTCGCACTCACACAAACTCGCACTCACACAAACTCACGCTCTCACAAACTCACACAAACTTATATACACAAACTCACACTCTCACTCGCACTCTCACTTGAACTCGCACTCTCACAAACTCGCACTCACACAAACTCGCACTCTCACAGACTCACACTCACACAAACTCGCACTCACACAAACTCGCACACTCACAAACTCACACTCTCTCAAAAACTCGCACTCTCACAAACTCGCACTCTCACAAACTCACACTCTCACAAACTCGCACTCACACAAACTCACAGTCTCACACAAACTCGCACTCACACAAACTCACACTCACATAAACTCGCACTCACACAGACTCGCACAAACTCTCACTCTCACAAACTCACACTCTCACAAACTCACACTCTCACACAAACTCGCACTCACACAAACTCACCCTCACACAGACTCGCACTCTCACAAACTCACTCGAACAAACTCACCCTCGCACTCACTCACACAAACTCAGCCTTGCACTCTCACTCACACTCTCACTCACATTCACCCTTGCACTCTCACACAAACTCACACTCACACAAACTCGCACTCGCACAAAATCGCACTCTCACACAAACTCGCACTCACACAAACTCACACTCTCACAAACTCGCACTCACACAAACTCACACTCACACAAACTCGCACTCACACAAACTCGCACTCACACAAACTCACACTCACACAGACTCGGACTCACTCTCACAAACCTGCACTCACACAAGCTCACACTCACACAAACTCACACAAGCTCACACTCACACAAACTCGCACTCACACAAACTCACACTCACACAAACTCACACTCACACAAACTCACACTCACACTCACACAATCTTACATACACAAACTCGCACTCTCACAAACTCGCACTCTCACAAACTCGGACTCTCACAAACTCGCACTCACACAAACTCGCACTCACACAAACTCACACTCACACAAACTAGCACTCACACAAACTCACACTCACACAATCTCACACTCACACAGACTCGCACTCACACAATCTCACACTCACACAGACTCGCACTCACACACACTCGCACTCACACAGACTCGCACTCACAAACTCGCACTCACACAAACTCGCACTCACACAAACTCACACTCGCACAAACTCACACTCGCACAAAGTCGCACTCACACAAACTCGCACTCACACAAACTCGCACTCACACAAACTCACACTCGCACAAACTCGCACTCTCCTCACTCACTCACACAAACTCACCCTTTCACTCTCACTCACACAATCTCGCACTCTCACAAACTCGCACTCACACAAACTCAGCGTTGCACTCTCACAAACTCGCACTCACACAAACTCACACTCTCACAAACTCGCACTCACACAAACCCGCACTCACAGAAACTCGCACTCACACAGACTCACACTCACACAAACTCACACTCACACAAACTCGCACTCACACAAACTCGCACTCACACAAACTCGCACTCTCACAAACTCGCACTCACACAAACTCACACTCTCACAAACTCGCACTCACACAAACTCGCACTCTCACAAACTCACACTCACACAAACTCGCACTCACACAAACTCACACTCGCACAAACTCGCACTCACACAAACTCGCACTCACACAAACTCGCACTCTCACAAACTCACACTCACACAAACTCGCACTCACACAAACTCACACTCACACAAACTCACACTCACACAAACTCGCACTCTGACAAACTCGCACTCACACAAACACAGCGTTGCACTCTCACAAACTCGCACTCACACAAACTCACACTCTCACAAATTCGCACTCACACAAACTCGCACTCACAGAAACTCGCACTCACACAGACTCACACTCACACAAACTCACACTCACACAAACTCACACTCTCACAAACTCGCACTCACACAAACTCACACTCTCACAAACTCGCACTGACACAAACTCGCACTCTCACACAAACTCGCACTCACACAAACTCACGCTCTCACAAACTCACACTCACACAAACTCGCACTCACACAAACTCTCACGCACACAAACTCACACTCACACAGACTCGCACTCACACAAACTCGCACTCACACAAACTCGCACTCACACAAACTCACGCTCTCACAAACTCACACAAACTTATATACACAAACTCACACGCTCACTCACACTCTCACTTGAACTCGCACTCTCACAAACTCGCACTCACACAAACTCGCACGCACACAAACTCGCACACACACACACTCACACTCACACAAACTCACACAAACTCACACTCACACAAACTCACACTCACACAAACTCACACTCTCACAAACTCACACTCTCACAAACTTACATACACAAACTCACACTCTCATTCGCACTCTCTCTCGCACTCTCACTCGCACTCTCACTCGAACTCGCACTCACACAAACTCGCACTCACACAAACTCGGACTCACACAAACTCGCACTCACACAAACTCACACTCTCACAAACTCGCACTCACACAAACTCGCACTCACACATACACGCACTCACACAAACTCACACTCTCACAAACTCACACTCACACAGACACGCACTCTCACAAACTCACACTCTCACAAATTCGCACTCACACAAACTCGCACTCACAGAAACTCGCACTCACACAGACTCACACTCACACAAACTCACACTCACACAAACTCACACTCTCACAAACTCGCACTCACACAAACTCACACTCTCACAAACTCGCACTGACACAAACTCGCACTCTCACACAAACTCGCACTCACACAAACTCACGCTCTCACAAACTCACACTCACACAAACTCGCACTCACACAAACTCTCACGCACACAAACTCACACTCACACAGACTCGCACTCACACAAACTCGCACTCACACAAACTCGCACTCACACAAACTCACGCTCTCACAAACTCACACAAACTTATATACACAAACTCACACGCTCACTCACACTCTCACTTGAACTCGCACTCTCACAAACTCGCACTCACACAAACTCGCACGCACACAAACTCGCACACACACACACTCACACTCACACAAACTCTCACAAACTCACACTCACACAAACTCACACTCACACAAACTCACACTCTCACAAACTCACACTCTCACAAACTTACATACACAAACTCACACTCTCATTCGCACTCTCTCTCGCACTCTCACTCGCACTCTCACTCGAACTCGCACTCACACAAACTCGCACTCACACAAACTCGCACTCACACAAACTCGCACTCACACAAACTCACACTCTCACAAACTCGCACTCACACAAACTCGCACTCACACATACACGCACTCACACAAACTCACACTCTCACAAACTCACACTCACACAGACACGCACTCTCACAAACTCACACTCTCACAAACTCGCACTCACACAAACTCGCACTCTCACAAACTCGCACTCACACAAACTCACACTCACACAAACTCTCTCACACAAACTCGCACTCACACAAACTCGCACTCACACAAACTCACACTCACACAAACTCGCACTCACACAAACTCACACTCTCACAAACTCGCACTCTCACAAACTCGCACTCACACAAACTCACACTCTCACAAACTCACACAGACACGCACTCTCACAAACTCACACTCTCACAAACTCGCACTCACACAAACTCGCACTCTCACAAACTCGCACTCACACAAACTCACTCACACAAACTCGCACTCACACAAACTCGCACTCACACAAACTCGCACTCACACAAACTCGCACTCACACAAACTCACCCTCGCACAAACTCACACTCACACAAACTCACACTCTCACAAACTCGCACTCACACAAACTCGCACTCTCACAAACTCGCACTCACACAAACTCACACTCACACAATCTCACTCACACAAACTCGCACTCTCACAAACTCGCACTCACACAAACTCGCACTCACACAAACTCACACTCTCACAAACTCGCACTCTCACAAACTCACCCTCGCACAAACTCACACTCACACAGACTCGCACTCACACAAACTCGTACTCACACAAACTCACACTCACACAAACTCACACTCTCACAAACTCGCACTGACACAAACTCGCACTCACACAAACTCACACTCACACAAACTCGCATTCACACAGACTCACACTCACACAGACTCAAACAAACTCACACTCTCACAAACTCGCACTCACACAAACTCGCACTCTCACAAACTCACACTCACACAAACTCGCACTCACACAAACTCACACTCGCACAAACTCGCACTGACACAAACTCGCACTCACACAAACTCGCACTCTCACAAACTCACACTCACACAAACTCGCACTCACACATACTCACACTCACACAAACTCACACTCACACAAACTCGCACTCTGACAAACTCGCACTCACACAAAGACAGCGTTGCACTCTCACAAACTCGCACTCACACAAACTCACACTCTCACAAATCCGCACTCACACAAACTCGCACTCACAGAAACTCGCCCTCTGACAAACTCGCACTCACACAAACTCCCACTCACACAAACTCACACTCTCACAAACTCGCACTCGAACAAACTCGCACTCACACAAACACAGCGTTGCACTCTCACAAACTCGCACTCACACAAACTCACACTCTCACAAACTCGCACTCACACAAACTCGCACTCACAGAAACTCGCACTCACACAAACTCACACTCACACAAACTCACACTCACACAAACTCACACTCTCACAAACTCGCACTCACACAAACTCACACTCTCACAAACTCGCACTCACACAAACTCGCACTCTCACACAAACTCGCACTCACTCAAACTCACACTCTCACAAACTCACACTCACACAAACTCGCACTCACACAAACTCGCACGCACACAAACTCACACTCACACAGACTCGCACTCACACAAACTCGCACTCACACAAACTCGCACTCACACAATGTCACGCTCTCACAAACTCACACAAACTTATATACACAAACTCACACTCTCACTCACACTCTCACTTGAACTTGCACTCTCACAAACTCGCACTCACACAAACTCGCACTCACACAAACTCGCACACACACAAACTCACACTCACACAAACTCACACTCACACAAACTCTCACTCACACAAACTCGCACTCACACAAACTCACACTCACAAACTCACACTCACACAAACTCACACTCTCACAAACTTACACTCTCACAAACTCACACTCTCACAAACTTACATACACAAACTCACACTCTCATTCGCACTCTCGCTCGCACTCTCAATCGCACTCTCACTCGAACTCGCACTCACACAAACGCACTCACACAAACTCGCACTCACACAAACTCGCACTCACACAAACTCACACTCTCACAAACTCGCACTCACACAAACTCGCACTCACACAGACACGCACTCACACAAACTCACACTCACACAATCTCACTCACACAAACTCGCACTCTCACAAACTCGCACTCACACAAACTCGCACTCACACAAACTCACACTCTCACAAACTCGCACTCTCACAAACTCACCCTCGCACAAACTCACACTCACACAGACTCGCACTCACACAAACTCGTACTCACACAAACTCACACTCACACAAACTCACACTCTCACAAACTCGCACTCACACAAACTCGCACTCACACAAACTCACACTCACACAAACTCGCATTCACACAGACTCACACTCACACAGACTCAAACAAACTCACACTCTCACAAACTCGCACTCACACAAACTCGCACTCTCACAAACTCACACTCACACAAACTTGCACTCACACAAACTCACACTCGCACAAACTCGCACTCACACAAACTCGCACTCACACAAACATCGCACTCTCACAAATTCACACTCACACAAACTCGCACTCACACATACTCACACTCACACAAACTCACACTCACACAAACTCGCACTCTGACAAACTCGCACTCACACAAACACAGCGTTGCACTCTCACAAACTCGCACTCACACAAACTCACACTCTCACAAACCCGCACTCACACAAACTCGCACTCACAGAAACTCGCCCTCTGACAAACTCGCACTCACACAAACTCCCACTCACACAAACTCACACTCTCACAAACTCGCACTCTGACAAACTCGCACTCACACAAACACAGCGTTGCACTCTCACAAACTCGCACTCACACAAACTCACACTCTCACAAACTCGCACTCACACAAACTCGCACTCACAGAAACTCGCACTCACACAGACTCACACTCACACAAACTCACACTCACACAAACTCACACTCTCACAAACTCGCACTCACACAAACTCACACTCTCACAAACTCGCACTCACACAAACTCGCACTCTCACACAAACTCGCACTCACACAAACTCACACTCTCACAAACTCACACTCACACAAACTCACACTCTCACAAACTCGCACTCACACAAACTCGCACTCTCACAAACTCGCACTCACACAAACTCACACTCACACAAACTCTCTCACACAAACTCGCACTCACACAAACTCGCACTCACACAAACTCACACTCACACAAACTCGCACTCACACAAACTCACACTCTCACAAACTCGCACTCTCACAAACTCGCACTCACACAAACTCACACTCTCACAAACTCACACAGACACGCACTCTCACAAACTCACACTCTCACAAACTCGCACTCACACAAACTCGCACTCTCACAAACTCGCACTCACACAAACTCACTCACACAAACTCGCACTCACACAAACTCGCACTCACACAAACTCGCACTCACACAAACTCGCACTCACACAAACTCACCCTCGCACAAACTCACACTCACACAAACTCACACTCTCACAAACTCGCACTCACACAAACTCGCACTCTCACAAACTCGCACTCACACAAACTCACACTCACACAATCTCACTCACACAAACTCGCACTCTCACAAACTCGCACTCACACAAACTCGCACTCACACAAACTCACACTCTCACAAACTCGCACTCTCACAAACTCACCCTCGCACAAACTCACACTCACACAGACTCGCACTCACACAAACTCGTACTCACACAAACTCACACTCACACAAACTCACACTCTCACAAACTCGCACTGACACAAACTCGCACTCACACAAACTCACACTCACACAAACTCGCATTCACACAGACTCACACTCACACAGACTCAAACAAACTCACACTCTCACAAACTCGCACTCACACAAACTCGCACTCTCACAAACTCACACTCACACAAACTCGCACTCACACAAACTCACACTCGCACAAACTCGCACTCACACAAACTCGCACTCACACAAACTCGCACTCTCACAAACTCACACTCACACAAACTCGCACTCACACATACTCACACTCACACAAACTCACACTCACACAAACTCGCACTCTGACAAACTCGCACTCACACAAAGACAGCGTTGCACTCTCACAAACTCGCACTCACACAAACTCACACTCTCACAAATCCGCACTCACACAAACTCGCACTCACAGAAACTCGCCCTCTGACAAACTCGCACTCACACAAACTCCCACTCACACAAACTCACACTCTCACAAACTCGCACTCGAACAAACTCGCACTCACACAAACACAGCGTTGCACTCTCACAAACTCGCACTCACACAAACTCACACTCTCACAAACTCGCACTCACACAAACTCGCACTCACAGAAACTCGCACTCACACAAACTCACACTCACACAAACTCACACTCACACAAACTCACACTCTCACAAACTCGCACTCACACAAACTCACACTCTCACAAACTCGCACTCACACAAACTCGCACTCTCACACAAACTCGCACTCACTCAAACTCACACTCTCACAAACTCACACTCACACAAACTCGCACTCACACAAACTCGCACGCACACAAACTCACACTCACACAGACTCGCACTCACACAAACTCGCACTCACACAAACTCGCACTCACACAATGTCACGCTCTCACAAACTCACACAAACTTATATACACAAACTCACACTCTCACTCACACTCTCACTTGAACTCGCACTCTCACAAACTCGCACTCACACAAACTCGCACTCACACAAACTCGCACACACACAAACTCACACTCACACAAACTCACACTCACACAAACTCTCACTCACACAAACTCGCACTCACACAAACTCACACTCACAAACTCACACTCACACAAACTCACACTCTCACAAACTTACACTCTCACAAACTCACACTCTCACAAACTTACATACACAAACTCACACTCTCATTCGCACTCTCACTCGCACTCTCAATCGCACTCTCACTCGAACTCGCACTCACACAAACGCACTCACACAAACTCGCACTCACACAAACTCGCACTCACACAAACTCACACTCTCACAAACTCGCACTCACACAAACTCGCACTCACACAGACACGCACTCACACAAACTCACACTCACACAATCTCACTCACACAAACTCGCACTCTCACAAACTCGCACTCACACAAACTCGCACTCACACAAACTCACACTCTCACAAACTCGCACTCTCACAAACTCACCCTCGCACAAACTCACACTCACACAGACTCGCACTCACACAAACTCGTACTCACACAAACTCACACTCACACAAACTCACACTCTCACAAACTCGCACTCACACAAACTCGCACTCACACAAACTCACACTCACACAAACTCGCATTCACACAGACTCACACTCACACAGACTCAAACAAACTCACACTCTCACAAACTCGCACTCACACAAACTCGCACTCTCACAAACTCACACTCACACAAACTTGCACTCACACAAACTCACACTCGCACAAACTCGCACTCACACAAACTCGCACTCACACAAACATCGCACTCTCACAAATTCACACTCACACAAACTCGCACTCACACATACTCACACTCACACAAACTCACACTCACACAAACTCGCACTCTGACAAACTCGCACTCACACAAACACAGCGTTGCACTCTCACAAACTCGCACTCACACAAACTCACACTCTCACAAACCCGCACTCACACAAACTCGCACTCACAGAAACTCGCCCTCTGACAAACTCGCACTCACACAAACTCCCACTCACACAAACTCACACTCTCACAAACTCGCACTCTGACAAACTCGCACTCACACAAACACAGCGTTGCACTCTCACAAACTCGCACTCACACAAACTCACACTCTCACAAACTCGCACTCACACAAACTCGCACTCACAGAAACTCGCACTCACACAGACTCACACTCACACAAACTCACACTCACACAAACTCACACTCTCACAAACTCGCACTCACACAAACTCACACTCTCACAAACTCGCACTCACACAAACTCGCACTCTCACACAAACTCGCACTCACACAAACTCACACTCTCACAAACTCACACTCACACAAACTCGCACTCACACAAACTCGCACGCACACAAACTCACACTCACACAGACTCGCACTCACACAAACTCGCACTCACACAAACTCGCACTCACACAAACTCACGCTCTCACAAACTCACACAAACTTATATACACAAACTCACACTCTCACTCAAACTCTCACTTGAACTCGCACTCTCACAAACTCGCACTCACACAAACTCGCACTCACACAAACTCGCACACACACAAACTCACACTCACACAAACTCACACTCACACAAACTCTCACTCACACAAACTCGCACTCACACAAACTCACACTCACAAACTCACACTCACACAAACTCACACTCTCACAAACTCACACTCTCACAAACTCACACTCTCACAAACTTACATACACAAACTCACACTCTCATTCGCACTCTCACTCGCACTCTCAATCGCACTCTCACTCGAACTCGCACTCACACAAACGCACTCACACAAACTCGCACTCACACAAACTCGCACTCACACAAACTCACACTCTCACAAACTCGCACTCACACAAACTCGCACTCACACAGCCACGCACTCACACAAACTCACACTCTCACAAACTCACACTCACACAGACACGCACTCTCACAAACTCTCACTCTCACAAACTCGCACTCACACAAACTCGCACTCTCACAAACTCGCACTCACACAAACTCACACTCACACAAACTCTCTCACACAAACTCGCACTCACACAAACTCGCACTCACACAAACTCACACTCACACAAACTCGCACTCACACAAACTCACACTCTCACAAACTCGCACTCTCACAAACTCGCACTCTCACAAACTCGCACTCACACAATCTCACGCTCTCACCAACTCACACAGACACGCACTCTCACAAACTCACACTCTCACAAACTCGCACTCACACAAACTCGCCCTCTCACAAACTCGCACTCACACAAACTCACACTCACACAAACTCACTCACACAAACTCGCACTCACACAAACTCGCACTCACACAAACTCGCACTCACACAAACTCGCACTCACACAAACTCACCCTCGCACAAACTCACACTCACACAAACTCTCACTCTCACAAACTCGCACTCACACAAACTCGCACTCTCACAAACTCGCACTCACACAAACTCACACTCACACAATCTCACTCACACAAACTCGCACTCTCACAAACTCGCACTCACACAAACTCGCACTCTCACAACCTCACCCTCGCACTAACTCACACTCACACAAACTCGCACTCACACATACTCACACTCACACAAACTTACATACACAAACTCACACTCTCATTCGCACTCTCACTCGCTCTCTCACTCGCACTCTCACTCGAACTCGCACTCACAGAAAATTGCACTCACACAAACTCGCACTCACACAAACTCGCACTCACACAAACACGCACTCACACAAACTCACACTCTCACAAACTCGCACTCACACAAACTCGCACTCACACAGACACGCACTCACACAAACTCACACTCTCACAAACTCACACTCACACAGACACGCACTCTCACAAACTCACACTCTCACAAACTCGCACTCACACAAACTCACACTCTCACAAACTCGCACTCACACAAACTCACACTCACACAAACTCACTCACACAAACTCGCACTCACACAAACTCGCACTCACACAAACTCACACTCACACAAACTCGCACTCACACAAACTCACACTCTCACAAACTCGCACTCTCACAAACTCGCACTCACACAAACTCACACTCTCACAAACTCACACTCACACAGACACGCACTCTCACAAACTCACACTCTCACAAACTCGCACTCACACAAACTCGCACTCTCACAAACTCGCACTCACACAAACTCACACTCACACAAACTCACTCACACAAACTCGCACTCACACAAACTCGCACTCACACAAACTCGCACTCACACAAACTTGCACTCTCACAAACTCACCCTCGCACAAACTCACACTCACACAAACTCACACTCACACCAACTCGCACTCACACAAACTCGCACTCTCACAAACTCGCACTCACACAAACTCACACTCACACAAACTCACTCACACAAACTCGCACTCTCACAAACTCGCACTCTCACACAAACTCACACTCACACAAACTCGCACTCACACAAACTCGCACTCACACAAACTCACACTCTCACAAACTCGCACTCTCACAAACTCACCCTCGCACAAACTCACACTCACACAGACTCGCACTCACACAAACTCGCACTCACACAAACTCACACTCACACAAACTCACACTCTCACAAACTCGCACTCACACAAACTCGCACTCACACAAACTGACACTCCCACAAACTCGCATTCACACAGACTCACACTCACACAGACTCGCACAAACTCACACTCTCACAAACTCGCACTCACACAAACTCGCACTCACACAAACTTGCACTCTCACAAACTCACACTCACACAAACTCACACTCACACCAACTCGCACTCACACAAACGCGCACTCTCACAAACTCGCACTCACACAAACTCACACTCACACAAACTCGCACTCTCACACAAACTCACACTCACACAAACTCGCACTCACACAAACTCGCACTCACACAAACTCACACTCTCACAAACTCGCACTCTCACAAACTCACCCTCGCACAAACTCACACTCACACAGACCCGCACTCACACAAACTCGCACTCACACAAACTCACACTCACACAAACTCACACTCTCACAAACTCGCACTCACACAAACTCGCACTCACACAAACTGACACTCCCACAAACTCGCATTCACACAGACTCACACTCACACAGACTCGCACAAACTCACACTCTCACAAACTCGCACTCACACAAACTCGCACTCTCACAAACTCGCACTCACACAAACTCACACTCACACAAACTCGCACTCACACAAACTCGCACTCACACAAACTCACACTCTCACAAACTCGCACTCTCACAAACTCACCCTCGCACAAACTCACACTCACACAGACTCGCACTCACACAATCTCGCACTCACACAAACTCACACTCACTCAAACTCACACTCTCACAAACTCGCACTCACACAAACTCGCACTCACACAAACTGACACTCCCACAAACTCGCATTCACACAGACTCACACTCACACAGACTCGCACAAACTCACACTCTCACAAACTCGCACTCACACAAACTCGCACTCACACAAACTTGCACTCTCACAAACTCACCCTCGCACAAACTCACACTCACACAAACTCACACTCACACCAACTCGCACTCACACAAACTCGCACTCTCACAAACTCGCACTCACACAAACTCACACTCACACAAACTCACTCACACAAACTCGCACTCTCACAAACTCGCACTCTCACACAAACTCACACTCACACAAACTCGCACTCACACAAACTCGCACTCACACAAACTCACACTCTCACAAACTCGCACTCTCACAAACTCACCCTCGCACAAACTCACACTCACACAGACTCGCACTCACACAAACTCGCACTCACACAAACTCACACTCACACAAACTCACACTCTCACAAACTCGCACTCACACAAACTCGCACTCACACAAACTGACACTCCCACAAACTCGCATTCACACAGACTCACACTCACACAGACTCGCACAAACTCACACTCTCACAAACTCGCACTCACACAAACTCGCACTCTCACAAACTCGCACTCACACAAACTCTCACTCACACTCACACAAACTTGCACTCACACAAACTCGCACTCACACAAACTCACACTCTCACAAACTCGCAGTCACACAAACTCGCACTCACACAAACTCACACTCACACAAACTCACACTCTCACAAACTCACACTCACACAAACTCACACTCACACAAACTCACACTCACACTAACTCGCACTCTCACAAACTCACACTCTCACAAACTCACACTCACACAAACTCACACTCACACTCACACAAACTTACATACACAAACTCACACTCTCACTCGCACTCTCACTCGCACTCACACAAACTCGCACTCACACAAACTCACACTCACACAAACTCGCACTCACACAAACTCGCGCTCACACAGACCCGCACTCACACAGACTCACACTCTCACAAACTCACACTCACAAACTCACACTCATACAAACTCACACTCACACAAACTCACACTCACACAAACACACACTCACACAAACTCGCACTCGCACAAACTCACACTCCCACAAACTCGCACTCACACAAACTCGCACTCTCACAACCTCACCCTCGCACAAACTCACACTCACACAAACTCGCACTCACACAAACTCGCACTCACACAAACTCACCCTCTCACAAACTCGCACTCACACGAACTCGCACTCACACAAACTCACACTCCCACAAACTCACACTCACACAAACTCACACTCACACAAACTCACACTCACACAAACTCGTACTCTCACAAACTTACACTCTCACAAACTCGCACTCACACAAACTCAGACTCACACTAACTTACATACACAAACTCACAGTCTCATTCGCACTCTCACTCGCACTCTCACTCGCACTCTCACTCTCACTCACACAAACTCGCACTCACACAAACTCACACTCACACAAACTCGCACTCACACAAACTCGCACTCACACAAACTCGCACTCACACAGACTCGCACTCACACAAACTCGAACTCACACAAACTCGCACTCACACAAACTCACACAAACTCGCACTCACACAAACTCGCACTCACACAGACTCGCACTCTCACAAACTCACACTCACACAAACTCACACTCACACAAACTCACACTCACACTCACACAAACTCACACTCACACAAACTCACACTCACACAAACTCGCACTCACACAAACTCGCACTCACACAGACTCGCACTCTCACAAACTCGCACTCTCACAAACTCACACTCACACAAACTCGCACTCACACAAACTCGCACTCTCACAAACTCGCACTCACACAAACTCTCACTCACACTCACACAAACTTGCACTCACACAAACTCGCACTCACACAAACTCACACTCTCACAAACTCGCACTCACACAAACTCGCACTCACACAAACTCACACTCACACAAACTCACACTCTCACAAACTCACACTCACACAAACTCACGCTCACACAAACTCACACTCACACTAACTCGCACTCTCACAAACTCACACTCTCACAAACTCACACTCACACAAACTCACACTCACACTCACACAAACTTACATACACAAACTCACACTCTCACTCGCACTCTCACTCGCACTCACACAAACTCGCACTCACACAAACTCACACTCACACAAACTCGCACTCACACAAACTCGCGCTCACACAGACCCGCACTCACACAGACTCACACTCTCACAAACTCACACTCACACAAACTCACACTCACACAAACTCACACTCACACAAACTCACACTCACACAAACTCGCACTCGCACAAACTCACACTCCCACAAACTCGCACTCACACAAACTCGCACTCTCACAACCTCACCCTCGCACAAACTCACACTCACACAAACTCACACTCACACAAACTCACACTCACACAAACTCGTACTCTCACAAACTTACACTCTCACAAACTCGCACTCACACAAACTCACACTCACACAAACTTACATACACAAACTCACACTCTCATTCGCACTCTCACTCGCACTCTCACTCGCCCTCTCACTCTCACTCACACAAACTCGCACTCACACAAACTCACACTCACACAAACTCGCACTCACACAAACTCGCACTCACACAGACTCGCACTCACACAAACTCGAACTCACACAAACTCGCACTCACACAAACTCACACAAACTCGCACTCACACAAACTCGCACTCACACAGACTCGCACTCTCACAAACTCACACTCACACAAACTCACACTCACACAAACTCACACTCACACTCACACAAACTCACACTCACACAAACTCACACTCACACAAACTCGCACTCACACAAACTCGCACTCACACAGACTCGCACTCTCACAAACTCGCACTCTCACAAACTCACACTCACACAAACTCGCACTCACACAAACTCGCACTCTCACAAACTCGCACTCACACAAACTCTCACTCACACTCACACAAACTTGCACTCACACAAACTCGCACTCACACAAACTCACACTCTCACAAACTCGCACTCACACAAACTCGCACTCACACAAACTCACACTCACACAAACTCACACTCTCACAAACTCACACTCACACAAACTCACGCTCACACAAACTCACACTCACACTAACTCGCACTCTCACAAACTCACACTCTCACAAACTCACACTCACACAAACTCACACTCACACTCACACAAACTTACATACACAAACTCACACTCTCACTCGCACTCTCACTCGCACTCACACAAACTCGCACTCACACAAACTCACACTCACACAAACTCGCACTCACACAAACTCGCGCTCACACAGACCCGCACTCACACAGACTCACACTCTCACAAACTCACACTCACACAAACTCACACTCACACAAACTCACACTCACACAAACTCACACTCACACAAACTCGCACTCGCACAAACTCACACTCCCACAAACTCGCACTCACACAAACTCGCACTCTCACAACCTCACCCTCGCACAAACTCACACTCACACAAACTCACACTCACACAAACTCACACTCACACAAACTCGTACTCTCACAAACTTACACTCTCACAAACTCGCACTCACACAAACTCACACTCACACAAACTTACATACACAAACTCACACTCTCATTCGCACTCTCACTCGCACTCTCACTCGCCCTCTCACTCTCACTCACACAAACTCGCACTCACACAAACTCACACTCACACAAACTCGCACTCACACAAACTCGCACTCACACAGACTCGCACTCACACAAACTCCCACTCACACAAACTCGCACTCACACAAACTCACACAAACTCGCACTCACACAAACTCGCACTCACACAGACTCGCATTCTCACAAACTCACACTCACACAAACTCACACTCACACAAACTCACACTCACACTCACACAAACTCACACTCACACAAACTCACACTCACACAAACTCGCACTCACACAAACTCGCACTCACACAGACTCGCACTCTCACAAACTCGCACTCTCACAAACTCACACTCACACAAACTCGCACTCACACAAACTCCCACTCACTCGCACTCGCACTCTCCTCACTCACTCACACAAACTCACCCTTTCACTCTCACTCACACAAACTCACAATCACACAAACCCGCACTCACAATCTCACTCACATTCACCCTTGCACTCTCACTCGCACAAACTCTCACTCTCTCTCACAACCTCGTACTCACACAAACTTGCCCTCACACTCTCACTCACATTCACCCTTGCACTCTCACTCGCACTCACACAAACTCTCACTCTCACTCACAGCCTCGCACTCACACAAACTCGCACTCACACTCTCACTCACATTCACCCTTGCACTCTTACTCACACTCGCACTCACACAAACTCACCCTCACACTCTCACTCACACTCTCACAAACTCACACTCACGGGCTGCACAGTGGCGCAGCGGTGAGCATTCCTGCCTCACGGCGCCGAGGACCCGGGTTCGATCCCGATCCCGTTGTGACGTTATGTGAAATGTTCAGAATACAAAGGGTTAATGTCATATCATAATTAACCACTAGATGGCGCTAGGTGCAGAACTATATAAAGCACTGACTCATGGGCTTCTGGGAGAGGTCAAGAGAGTGTAGTCTACAGTTATAGATAGAGTGTAGAGACTAGTGTTAGTCGAGTGTAGATTGTCGATTGCTAGGTTATTGTTTACTATAGGAGTAAGTGGTCGAGCTTTAAGTAGTGTAAATTAAAGTTAGCTTTGTTAATGAACTTAACTTCTCTGGTCTTTGTGAACACTACAACATCCATCCTGACAACAGAATCACAAAGAACACCACACCCGTGTCACTGTCCGCGTGGAGTTTGCACATTCTCCCCGTGGCTCCGTGGGTCTCACCCCCACAACCCAAAAAGATGTGTCGGGTAGGTGGATTAGCCACGCTTAATTGTCCTTTAATTGGAAAAAAAAGAATTGGTACTCTAATTTATATGAAAAAATACCCACATTCACACAAACTTACTCACACTCCACACACTCATGCTCATACTCCCGCACACACTCTCTTGCACATATTCACACTCACTCACACTTGCACACGTATGCATTCACTCACACTTGCACACACTCAGAATCACTCACACTCACTCATCCACACACACGCTCAAACATACTCGTTCACTCAGACACACACACACACACACACACACACACACACACAGCCTAGAACACGCGCAAGCGTACATATTCACACACACATTCACAATCTCTCACATGCACACTCGGCTTAATTTTACCAGTGCTTTGGGGATATTTGGCCGCTGGATAGACTGGCAAAATGAGCTGATGGGTGGCACACTGCTTAATGCGACCGTGATTTTTTGAAACCTCAGTGAAAACATTGGTTAGTTTGTCTCCTGCTTTTGCCACCTAAACATGGGATGAGCGTGAAGAGCGTTTGTGTGATATACCGGAGCTCGCTGTAATTATGCTACATTCACCTTCTCTAACAACAACCTGCTGTATCTTGGCAACACACCTGCTTCTCTCATGTTCTGTTTGGACAGAACTTAACATCTGATGATCTTAATTCTTGAACTTTAGGTTTATGATCCTCTTTGAATAATCTTTTGTTTTCTGATGATTTTGAGTCATTCACCATCGAGTATTAACATCAATATGCCAGTTAAGTGTAAAGTAAAGCAGGTTGTTTTGGTATGCCATTTTTCCATGGGTGGTGGGGAATGTGGGACATGGCCCCACCACTCAGAGCCCAATTGAATAACCAGTAAGTGTCTCTTCTCGCCTTTCCAGCATTTTAACCGTGATGGGTGGGTTGTTGGTGAGGGCTGTCCCTGAATTTGGGGACACTACCAGGCACTCCTTGGCGGTGGCTTCCTCTGTTGCATTGGCGTCAGCTACCCTCAGTGACCCCTGCTCTCTGTTGAGGTCTGCCTGACTGACCCCGGGTTCCCCCGACCCCACTTACCCCTCTTCAGGGGCACACGGCCATCATTGCAACCGCAACCTACAGGTGCAGTACCGGCAGTGGTCAGCACTCCCACAGGCGCTGCTGAGTTGCGGGCCCTCTGAGTGGTTAGCAGCTCTCGGGGTGGGGGCGGGGGGGGCGGCAGGCTGCTGACCCTAATACGTATGGCGGCCCCAATAGCAGCTGCTCAAATGGCTGTTGGCAATGAGATGCGACCCATGTCCTGTCACCCGACACAGGAACAATCAGGAAAGACTAAACATCCTGGACAGTTTTTCTCTCGAATTGAGAAATTGGGGGCTGAACTCATCAAGGTCCTGAAAATTATGAAGGTGGTTCGGTCAAGTGGATGTGGAGAAGATGCTTCCGCTTGTGAATGGAGACCAAAACTGGAGGCCATAAACACGAGAATTCTGATCAATCCAACAGGGAAATACTTTCCCCTGAGAGTGGTGAGACTGTGGAATCCACTATCCACTACTGGTAATAATAATAATCCTTATTGTCACAAGTAGGCTTACATTAACACTGCAATGAAGTTACTGTGAAAAGCCCCTAGTTGCCACATTCCGCCGCCTGTTCGGGTACACTGAGGGAGAATTCAGAATGTCCAATTCACCTAACAGCACGTCTTTCGGGACTTGTGGGAGGAAACCGGAGCACCCGGAGGAAACCCACGCAGACACGGGGAGAACGTGCAGCCTCCAAACAGACAGTGGCCCAAGCCGGGAGTCGAACCTGGGACCCTGGAGCTGTGAAGCAACAGTGCTAACCACTATGCTACCTTGTCGATGGAGTGAATGGGAAAGGTTTTGGAGGGGAATTGTGTGGATATATGCCACATGGTCCAATTGGGTCAAATGGCTCTTTTTTTCTGTGAACTCTGTGTAAACGATAAGAGAAAGGGCAGAAATGGGGGAAATACAGGGTGGCATGGTGATGCAGTGGTTAGCACTGCTGCCTCATGGGGGGGGGGGGTGGCATGGTGATGCAGTGGTTAGCACTGCTGCCTCATGGGGGGGTGGCATGGTGATGCAGTGGTTAGCACTGCTGCCTCATGGGGGGGTGGCACGGTGATGCAGTGGTTAGCACTGCTGCCTCACAGGGGGGGCACGGTGATGCAGTGGTTAGCACTGCTGCCTCATGGGAGGGGTGGCATGGTGATGCAGTGGTTAGCACTGCTGCCTCACGGGGGGGCACGGTGATGCAGTGGTTAGCACTGCTGCCTCACAGGGGGGCGGCACGATGATGCAGTGGTTAGCACTGCTGCCTCACGGGGGGGGCACGGTGATGCAGTGGTTAGCACTGCTGCCTCACGGGGGGGCACGGTGATGCAGTGGTTTGCACTGCTGCCTCACGGGGGGTGCACGATGATGCAGTGGTTAGCACTGCTGCCTCACAGGGGGTGGCACGGTGATGCAGTGGTTAGCACTGCTGCCTCACGGGGGGGCACGGTGATGCAGTGGTTAGCACTGCTGCCTCACGGGGGGGCACGGTGATGCAGTGGTTAGCACTGCTGCCTCACAGGGGGGCGGCACGGTGATGCAGTGGTTAGCACTGCTGCCTCACGGGGGGGGGCACGGTGATGCAGTGGTTAGCACTGCTGCCTCACGGGGGGGCACGGTGATGCAGTGGTTTGCACTGCTGCCTCACGGGGGGGGGCACGGTGATGCAGTGGTTAGCACTGCTGCCTCACAGGGGGTGGCACGGTGATGCAGTGGTTAGCACTGCTGTCTCACGGGGGGGGCACGGTGATGCAGTGGTTAGCACTGCTGCCTCACAGGGGGTGGCACGGTGATGCAGTGGTTAGCACTGCTGCCTCACGGGGGGGGCACGGTGATGCAGTGGTTAGCACTGCTGCCTCACAGGGGGCGGCACGGTGATGCAGTGGTTAGCACTGCTGCCTCACAGGGGGGGGGGGCACGGTGATGCAGTGGGTTAGCACTGCTGCCTCACAGGGGCGGCACGGTGATGCAGTGGTTAGCACTGCTGCCTCACAGGGGGGGGGGGGCACGGTGATGCAGTGGGTTAGCCCTGCTGCCTCACGGCGCTGAGGACCCAGGTTCAATCCCGGCTCTGGGTCACTGTCCGTGTGGAGTTTGCACATTCTCCCCGTGTTTGCGTGGGTTTCACCCCCACAACCCAAAGATGTACAGGGTAGGTGGATTGGCCACGCTAAATTGCCCCTTAATTGGAAAAAAATAATTGGTTACTCTAAATTTTATAAAAAAGGAAAGAAATGGGGGAAATTGCAGGGGACAGAGCAGCCATCGTGATGATATCAATCTGGATTCTCAGCCCCGAACTAAAAGAGCCTCATATTGCCTCTCACTCTTTCACCCAGCGACCTCTCAATCCAGGAGGCACCTTCCATTAATTACACACTTGACTCACATCCATAATCCCTGCAGTTTTTGAAGGCGAGGTTGAACATATTTGCTGCATTTGACTGAGCGAAATTGTGCTCTCCTTGTTAACCAATAAAACGCAGACAACTTGGATCAGGTGCAGGGTCATTTTTGAGGTGGCTCTTCATTGCTGGAATTTAAAAGCAACATTTCCATCATTAAGGTAATGAAATAAACGATAGCAATAAAATTCCATTCAATTGGATTCTTGAAATTTAAACTGTAGCCAGCGTGCAAAGCCTGTCACGGCACCCATTAATAAAGGCTCATAATCCTTTTAAACTCCTTGCTCAGTCTTTATTGCATGTTTCATTAACTGGTTTTGTAGATTGTAACCTAATGACTCAGTGAATTTAATGTGAGGGACATGCACAGGCACTGCTGAATTTGGTTGAGAGAGGATATTGAGGGTTGGGTGATGTTGGAAGTTAGCAATGTCATGATACACACCAGTATATCATGGTGCAGACACACACACTGATGGACACACAGCAAGACCAATCAACACACACAACACCGCAGCCAATCACCAGTTAGGGTACACTCACTATAAAGACAGGGGGCATCAGTTTTCCCGCTCATTCGGGATGCAGCCTCTCAGAAGGACAGAGCTTACAGCTTACAGCACAGATCCTCACCATGTGCTGAGTGCATCGACTGGTTAGGACAGGCATAGGTCTTTAGTTTAATCTAACATCGTGTTAACCCACAGTGAAAGTATGTTCAACAGTTTCTAACTTAATAAAATAGTGTTGCACTATTTTAAGTGTTGGTGGCCTGTATGTGTTCCACGGATCCAGAGCGCCCAACACATCAAGCAAGGTGTCAATTTTAAAATTCTTATTCTTGTTTTCAATTCCCTCTGGGTCTCGACCCTCCCCCTCTCTGTAATCTCCAGCACCACAACCCTCTGAGAGCTCTGCACTCCTTTGGTTCCGTCACTGAACTTTCAGCTGCCTGGACCCTCTGCTCTGAAACCCCCCTCCCTGAAGCTCACTCGCTAACCTCCCCTTTCTCCTTTAAGACACTTCCTATCACTTCCCATTAAAGCCACCCCATGCCGTTGGGAAAACCCACAAACGGGAGCCACCCTCAGGCCCAGAGAATTCTGGTCCAGGTTTCTGCTCACCTGTTTTATCTCCATGTGTGACACAGTACCACATGTGGTTTGATAATGTCCTGGCGAAGCATCTTGGAATGTTTTAGTATGTTATAAGCGCTATATAAATGCAGGACGTTGTTGTTGAATGGTGGAACAGGCTCAAAGGGCTGAATAGCCTGTTCCTTTCCTCCTCAGAAGGAATCTGGTTCGATTCTGGGACTGAGGTTAGGGGATACCAATCGTTCAATTAGTTCTGAGCTGGGCAGTGAATCGAGAATCCTGGATTCATCTGGGATTGCTGCAGATAGATGAGGGCAAGAGTGGAGTCGACAAGGCAGCACTGTGATGCCCTACATGGCTGAAGATCCAGCCAATATTGAGACTCAAGACTCATAATGAAGTATGACATTTTAGACAATTGGAGCCACCAGTGATACCTGTACCCTGGTATATCAGTTCCCAGGGTACTGTTCCCCTGTATTGAGAAAGTGATCAGGGGACTGTATCCCACTGTGGCACAGTAGCACCGTGGTTAGCACTGTTGCTTCGCAGTGCCAGGGTCCCAGGTTCGATTCCCGGCTTGGGTCACTGTCTGTGCGGAGTCTGCACGTTCTCCCCGTGTCTGCGTGGGTTTCCTCCGGGTGCTCCGGTTTCCTCCCACAAGTCCCGAAAGACGTGCTTGTTAGGTGAATTGGACATTTTGAATTCTCCCTCTGTGTACCCGAACAGGTGCCGGAATGTGGCGACTAGGTGATTTTCACAGTAACTTCATTGCAGTGTTAATGTAAGCCTACTTGTGACGCTAATAAAGATTATTATTATTATATATAGCTGCGGCCTAGTGAATTGTATCCCACTATTGAGGACGTGTCCCATGAATTTTAACATGAGCCGGTGTTGATGAGTTATGAAAGACACAAAGGAGAATGCAGTTTATTGAATGATCTTAAATGCTCTCAAGTGATTAACTTGCAATGTTACTGGCTGTAACCTGATGCAATATATCTCTTGTACGCGCGTAAATCAAGATGACTGAAGCTGCCAAATCTAAATTAATGATCTGATTTAAGCTTAATTCTGTATTTTGTTCTGATACAGGTGCAAGTTCCGAAGTCCACAAACTCTAATCCAAGCCTCAGTATGGGGACAGATGACAGAGAACGGGAAAATCCTCTCTCTAGTCATGTCCATGTCATTGTGACAAGAGCAGGTCAGAGGCTGGGAACTCTGCAGTGAATAACTCACCTGCTGACTCCCCAAAGCCTGTCCTCCACCCACAATGAGAAGGCTGATTTAGCTCAGTGGGCTAGACAGCTGGTTTGTGGTGCAGAACAAGGCCAGCAGCTTGGGTTCAATTCCCGTACCAGCTGAGAACTCCCTCTGTGTACCCGAACAGGCACCGGAATGTGGGGACTCAGAGCTTCTCATAGTAACTTCATTGCGGTGATAATGTAAGACGACTTGTGACAATAAAAAAGATCATTAGGTTACAAGTCACAAATCAGGAGTGTGATGGAATACTCTCCACTTGCCTGGGTGAGCGCAGCTCCAACGACACTCAAGAAGCTCAACACCATCCAGGACAAAGCAGTCTGTTTGATTGCTCCTCCTTCCACAAACATTCAACCCCTCCACCACCGACCAACAGTGACAGCCGTGTGTACCATCTACAAGATGCACTGCAGGAAATCACCAAGGCTCCTTAGACAGCACCTTCCAAACCCATTGCCTCTACCGTCCAGAAGGATAATGGCAGAAGAGACATGGGAACAGCACCACCTGCAAGTTCCCCTCCCCCTCCAAGTCGCTCACCAACCTGACTGTAACTGTAACCAAATTGCCAAAATATATCGCCGTTGCCTCACTGTCACTGGGTCAAAATCCTGGAACTCCCTCCCTAACAGCACTGCGGGTGTACCTACACCGCACGGACTGCAGTGATTCAGGAAAGCAGCTCACCACCACCTTCTCAAGGACAAAAATAAATGACTAAATCACAGGGGGTATTAATTTCCCACCTGACAGTATTCCCCGGGGAACTTGGTGTGCCATCACTTTACACCCAGGAAAAGAACAGAGAAAGAGGGCAGGGCACATTTTAAGAGGAAATAGAGAGATTATACAATGGCCTGAGAGTTAGAAGAATAAGAGTCATGGGCAGGGGTTCCAAAAATGGGTGTGGCGGAGCCTCTCCGGTTCCATCCCAGGCTGGCAAGATCGATAGAATTCGGATTTTGTGCAGTTTCCAGCTCATTCAATCAGAGGCTGAATTCTGCAGGAGCAGTCATTTAAAATGACAGAAAGGTAAGAGCCAAGTGCGTTTTTTGACAAGAGAACCTTATAATTACAGTAAATGTATACACACAAGAAATAGAAAAGAGGTGTTTTGTGTGTTTGTACCTAATGTACGAAAACAGTCTTTGTATTCGTGGTTTGGCTCTTTGACACAATAAGAATGTTTCTCAGGTGCCCCTTCAGTAATCTTGGGAGGTCAGAAGGGTTTCCCAGCTGGTAAAGTTGGGAAACCCAGTTATCATAGAATTTACAGTGCCAGAAGGAGGCCATTCAGCCCATTGAGTCTGCACCGGCTCTTGGAAAGAGCACCCTACTTAAGCCCACGCTCCCACCCTATCCCCGTAACCCCACCTAACCATTTTGGACACTAAGGGAAATTTAGCATGGCCAATCCACCTCACCAGCACATCTTTGGACTGTGGGAGGAAACCGGAGCATCCGGAGGAAACCCACGCAGACACGGGGAGAACGTGCAGACTCCACACGGACAGTGACCCAAGCCCGGGAATCGAACCTGGGACCCTGGAGCTGTGAAGCAACCGTGCTAACCACCGTGCTGCCCACCTTATAGAGAGAAGATTTCAAGGAAAACGAGAGGAAGGAAGAGAGTAGCAATGGTTGGAAAATCGAAGAATGTTTTTGGCAAATTAAAATTCAGGCAGAGGGCAGAGAGATGCGGAAGGACAGCATTTGTTGCCCAATCAGAATCTGAGAAGTAGCTGCCGTTTTGAATACAACTGATACCTTGCTCGGCCACTCTAGAGAGAATTGAAGAGTCAGCCACATTGCTGTGGCTCTAAAGTCTCATGTAGGCTAGACCAGGTAAAGGCGGCAAGAGTTCCTTCTGAATAGCACATGACTGACCCAGATTGGTTTGCAATAATCCGCTAGGTTCATGTCCTGAATAACTGAAACTAGTTTTTTAATCCAGATGTATTCCTGAGGGGCGGCACGGTAGCATGGTGGTCCACACTGTTGCTTCACAGCTCCAGGGTCCCAGGTTCAATTCCCGGCTTGGGCCACTGTCTGTGCGGAGTCTGCACATCCTCCCCGTGTCTGCGTGGGTTTCCTCCGGGTGCTCCGGTTTCCTCCCACAGTCCAAAGGTGAGCAGGTTAGGTGGATTGGCCACTCTCAATTGCCCCTTCGTGTCCAAAAAGGATAGGTGGGGTTACTGGGTTACAGGGATAAGGTGGAGGGGTGGGCTTGAGTGGGTGCCATTTCCAAGGGCCGGTGCAGACTCGATGGGCCGAATGGCCTCCTTCTGTACTGTAAATCTATCATTCTAATCACTGACTTTTCAAATAAAGAATTTAGGAGGAATTCTTCACACAAAATGTGGAGTGTTGAAGCAGAAAGGATTGGTGCATTAAAGAGGAGGCTGGTCGAACGCACAAGGGAGAAGGAATTGGAGGGATAAAGCACACAGGGTAGGGAGCAATAATTAGGGTAGGAGGAGGCGCAAATGGAGCATGAACGCTGGCCCAGGCCACTTGGGAGCAGGGCCTGTTTCAAAGCTGTGGACACCTTGTAATTTATCAGAACGTGACAAAGGAACAATCTTTCTAACAGATTCCAAATTAATAGGAGAGGAAGGGGAGAGAACAGACGAGTGAAAGTACGGCTGGGATAAGCACGCAATCCAATGAAAAGAAAAACACAGGAGATGGATCAATTACTGAGATGTTCTTTACATAAAACAATGGAAAGGCATCTGGAAGGACTCGTGAGTAAGAGAGACAGTGGGGGGTAACCCAAGAGGGAGTTCGGAGGCACAGAGTTCTTAATGCACTGCCTGAAATCAGAACTGATTGGAACTTTCAGTGGAATTAAACAACAGTTACAGCACAGGAAGTGGCCATTCTGCCCTCTGTGAGACCAATGCTGCTATCGCCACTCTCTCACTTCCCTCCTGTAAACCTGCAAATCTTGTCCCATCAGTTATCCAATTTGCTTTCGAAAGTCATGATTGAATGCGCCTCCACCACACTCTCAGACAGTGCATTTCAGATCCTAACCATTCACTGTGTGAATCTGTCTCCACCACACTCTCAGACAGTGCATTCCGGATCCTAACCACTCGCTGTGTGAATCTGCCTCCACCACACTCACAGACAGTACATTCCAGATCCTAACCACTCGCTGTGTGAATCTGCCTCCACCACACTCACAGACAGTGCATTCCAGATCCTAACCACTCGCTGTGTGAATCTGCCTCCACCACACTCTCAGACAGTACATTCCAGACCCTAACCACTCGCTGTGTGAATCTGTCTCCACCATGTTCTCAGACAGAACATTCCAGATCCTAACCACTCGCTGTGTGAATCTGCCTCCACCACACTCAGGCAGTGCATTCCAGACCCTAACCACTCGCTGTGTGAATCTGTCTCCACCATGTTCTCAGACAGAACATTCCAGGTCCTAACCACTCGCTGTGTGAATCTGTCTCCACCATGTTCTCAGACAGAACATTCCAGATCCTAACCACTCGCTGTGTTAATCTGTCTCCACCACACTCAGGCAGTGCATTCCAGACCCTAACCACTCGCTGTGTGAATCTGTCTCCACCATGTTCTCAGACAGAACATTCCAGACCCTAACTACTCACTGTGTGAATCTGTCTCCACCACGTTCTCAGACAGAACATTCCAGATCCTAGCCACTCGCTGTGTTAATCTGTCTCCACCACACTCTCAGACAGTACATTCCAGATCCTAACCACTCGCTGTATGAATCTGCCTCCACCACACTCTCAGACAGGACATTCCAGATCCTAGCCACTCGCTGTTTGAATCTGCCTCCACCACACTCTCAGACAGGACATTCCAGACCCTAACTACTCACTGTGTTAATCTGTCTCCACCACACTCTCAGACAGTACATTCCAGATCCTAACCACTCGCTGTATGAATCTGCCTCCACCACACTCTCAGACAGTACATTCCAGATCCTAACCACTCGCTGTATGAATCTGCCTCCACCACACTCTCAGACAGGACATTCCAGATCCTAGCCACTCGCTGTGTGAATCTGTCTCCACCACGTTCTCAGACAGAACATTCCAGATCCTAGCCACTCGCTGTATGAATCTGCCTCCACCACACTCTCAGACAGGACATTCCAGACCCTAACTACTCACTGTGTTAATCTGTCTCCACCACACTCTCAGACAGTACATTCCAGATCCTAACCACTCGCTGTATGAATCTGCCTCCACCACACTCTCAGACAGTACATTCCAGATCCTAACCACTCGCTGTGTGAATCTGCCTCCACCACACTCTCAGACAGTACATTCCAGATCCTAGCCACTCGCTGTATGAATCTGCCTCCACCACACTCTCAGACAGTACATTCCAGATCCTAGCCACTCGCTGTGTGAATCTGCCTCCACCACACTCACAGACAGTGCATTCCAGATCCTAGCCATTCGCTGTGTGAATCTGCCTCCACCACACTCTCAGACAGTACATTCCAGATCCTAGCCACTCGCTGTGTGAATCTGCCTCCACCACACTCTCAGACAGTACATTCCAGATCCTAGCCATTCGCTGTGTGAATCTGCCTCCACCACACTCTCAGACAGTACATTCCAGATCCTAGCCACTCGCTGTGTGAATCTGTCTCCACCACACTCTCAGACAGTACATTCCAGATCATTTTTTTTTTGGACCGGGGGGGTGGGGGAAGAGGTCAGTCTGTGGGACGGAAGGGGGGGGGGAGAGAGGTCAGTCTGTGGGACCGGGGGGGTGGGGGAAGAGGTCAGTCTGTGGGACGGAAGGGGGGGGGGAAGAGGTCAGTCTGTGGGACCGAGGGGGGGGGGTGAAGAGAGGTCAGTCTGTGGAACCGGCGGGTGGGGGAGAGGTCAGTCTGTGGGTCCGGGGGGGGGAAAGAGAGGTCAGTCTGTGGAACCGGGGGGGGCGGGGGAAGAGGTCAGTCTATGGGTCCGGGGGGGGGGGAAGGGAGGGGGGAAGAGGTCAGTCTGTGGGACCGAGGGGGGGGGGGGGGAAGAGAGGTCAGTCTGTGGAACCGGCGGGTGGGGGAGAGGTCAGTCTGTAGGTCCAGGGGGGGGGGAAGAGGTCAGTCTGTGGGTCCGGGGGGGGGGAAGGGGGGGGGGAAGAGGTCAGTCTGTGGGTCCGGGGGGGGGAAGAGGTCAGTCTGTGGGACCGAGGGGGGGGGGGAAGAGAGGTCAGTCTGTGGAACCGGCGGGTGGGGGAGAGGTCAGTCTGTGGGTCCGGGGGGGGGGGAAGGGGGGGGGGGAAGAGGTCAGTCTGTGGGTCCGGGGGGGGGAAGAGGTCAGTCTGTGGGACCGAGGGGGGGGGGGGAAGAGAGGTCAGTCTGTGGAACCGGCGGGTGGGGGAAGAGGTCAGTCTGTGGGTCCGGGGGGGGGGAAGGGGGGGGGGGAAGAGGTCAGTCTGTGGGTCCGGGGGGGGGAAGGGGGGGGGGGGAAGAGGTCAGTCTGTGGGTCCTGGGGAGGGGATGTCAGTGTGAGGGTCCGATGGGGGTTCAGTCTGTGGCCAGGGCGGCTGGGACTGACTATCTGCGGGCGGAGCCGGCTCTGCGGAACGGGCTGTGGATCGTACATTCCAGATCTTAACCACGCACCATGTGACTCTGCCTCCACCACACTCTCAGACAGTGCGTTCCAGATCCTAACCATTCGCTGCGTGAAAATGGTCTTCCTCGTGTTGCATGTGGTGCTTTTGCGAATCATTTTAAAACTGTATCCTCTGGTTCTCGATTCTTCACCCAATCTCCTCTGTCCAGACCCCTCATGATGCTGAATATCTCGATCAAACCTCCCCTCCAGTGGCCCAACTTCTTCAATTTATCCTCATAACTGAAAACCCTGGAACGTCCTCATGAATCCTTTCTACTCCCTCCCGAAATCCTTCATATCCTCCATATCCGGGGCAGCACGGTAGCATTGTGGATAGCACAATTGCTTCACAGCTCCAGGGTCCCAGGTTCGATTCCGGCTTGGGTCACTGTCTGTGCGGAGTCTGCACATCCTCCCCGTGTGTGCGTGGGTTTCCTCCGGGTGCTCCGGTTTCCTCCCACACTCCAAAGATGTGCAGGTTAGGTGGATTGGCCATGATAAATTACCCTTAGTGTCCAAAATTGCCCTTAGTGTTGGGTGGGGTTACTGGGTTATGGGAATAGGGTGGAGGTGTTGACCTTGGGTAGGGTGCTCTTTCCAAGAGCCGGTGCAGACGCGATGGGCCGAATGGCCTCCTTCTGCACTGTAAATTCTATGATAAAGTGTGGCCCCCATAATATGGAATTAAATTTCACCTGTGGTGGAATGATAGCACAGTCATTAGCACTGTTGCTTCACAGCGCCAGGGACCCGGGTTCGATTCCCCACTGGGTCACTGTCTGTGAGGAGTCTGCACGTTCTCCCCGTGTCTGCGTGGGTTTCCTCCGGGTGCTCCGGTTTCCTCCCACGGTCCAAAGGTGTGCAGCTTAGGTGGATTGGCCACGCCAAAATTGCCCTTAGTGTCCAAAATGGTTGGGTGGGGTTACTGGGTTGCGGGGATAGGGTAGAGATGTGGGCTTGAGTAGGGTGCTCTTTCCAAGGGCTGGTGCAGAGTCGATGGGTCGAATGGCCTCCTTCTGCACTGTAAATTCTATGTAAACACTTCCGAATCCTGTGAGCCCCAGTGAGGGAGTCAGCATGGATGTGCATAATCAGCGTAGAAACGTATTGAAACTGTCAAAAACAACTCTCAAAAGTAACAAAGTGACCTGGGTGAGGGGCATGGGTAGCATCAGTTAACACAATTTGGCAAGGGGCTATAAATTGCAATGGGGTCTGGGTGGTACATGGGTTGGCATGGAGGCAACGTGAGGTGGCATGTTTGGGGCTTGGGCAGTGAGGGCTCCAGTTCTTTCTTTGTTTTGATGCTGGACATAGTGTTACTCCACCGAGACAGACCTTCCGTCTCGACTGCCTTCGCAAGCACCACCCTCCTGGCTCATTCCGAGGGCGCGTGGCCCCCACCTCCTAAGGAACGCTGACACTCCGGAATGAACACTTTCTCCCGGGTCGAGTCGGCAGAGACGGGAAATGGCCGGTTTCGGGAGTGGAAATCCAGGCCTCAGTGTTGGGGTGAAATAACAGCCCCTAATCTGCTGCGCCAAGCTCATCCTTGTGTCCGTTGATTTAACTCCTGAGGAAGGAGCTGAGCTCCGAAAGCGAGTGATTCGAAAGAAACCTGTTGAACTTTAACCTGGTGGTGTAAGGCTTCTTACTGATTTAACTCTGAATATTATTTAAGGATGGATCACTGAACAGGAACAAAGGAGGCCATTCAGCCCATCGAGCCTGCTCCGCCATTTAACACCATATTGGCCGATAGGCACCTTAGGCTGAATTCTCCGTCGGCGGGATCCTGCCCTTCGCCAGCAGCGCACTCACGCCCGCGGATTTCCCGACGGCACGGGGGTGCCCACAATGAGTAACCCCATTGGCCGGCTGCCGGGATGGAGAATCCCGAAAACGGCAGGCCGGAGAATCTCACCCCTTGCCTTTTACACATACTATCCCCATATATTATATAATTTTATATCATATCGGAAATTTAGAAATGCTTTTCTTCCTACACACAGTCAAATTGTGCAAACTTCTCCTTTAAAAAATATCACCCTGACGACTTCCGGGTGCGGCGATGACCAGCTAAGTCGCACGTTTCAGCACCTCCCGTTTCAACGGACTTTTGGGCTCTTATCGGGAGCCCCAACGGAAATTTTCAAAGGCTAAACCCAGTGTGAGGCGACATAGGAAGGAGTCCCCCCGGGTGTGGATGAAAAGAAGAGATAATAGTGGCCAGATTGCGGAGGATCCTCTGGAGCAGCGGCAGAGAAGGGAAGGGAGAAGCAAGATGGCGGCTGAGGGAGCCCAGTTGGTATGGGGCCTGGAACAGCAGGAGTTCCTCCGGCGATGTGTGGAGGAGCTCAAGAAGGAGGTGCCGGCGCCGATGCTGCAGGCGATTGAGGGGCTGACGGAGGCGCAGAAGACCCAAGAGATGGAGCTCCGTGGAGTGAAGGCAAAAGCTGCCGAAAATGAGGACGAGATACAAGGCTTGGTGGTGAAGACGGAGACGCACGAGGCGCTACACAAGAGGTGTATGGAGAGATTGGAAGCCCTGGCCCTGGAAAATAGCTCGAGGAGGAAGAACTTAAGGATTTTGGGTCTTCCCGAAGGGGCAGAGGGAGCGGACGTTGGGGCGTACGTGAGTGTGATGCTCCATACCTTAATGGGAGCTGTGGCCCCGACGGGCCCCTGGAAGTGGAGGGAGCGTACCGGGTCCTCGTGAGAAGACCAAAGGCAGGGGAAATACCGCGAGCAATAGTGGTGAGATTCCACCGCTACAAGGACAGGGAGATGGTCCTGAGATGGGCTAAGACGACACGGAGCAGCAGATGGGAGAACGCGGTGATCCGCGCCTACCAAGATTGGAGTGCGGAGGTGGCGAGAAGGAGGGCGAGTTTCAATCGGGCCAAGGCGGTGCTCCACAGGAAGAAAGTGAAATTCGGAATGTTGCAGCCGGCAAGACTGTGGGTTACACACCAGGGCAAACACCACTACTTCGAGACGGCAGAGGAGGTGTGGACATTCATTCAAGAGGAGACGTGGGACTAGATTTGGGAAAGGATGTTTGGAATGAAGTAGCGAGGTGGTGGCAAGAAATTGTAAATCAGATGGGGGAATTTTTTCCCCTCGAAGGGGGGGGGACACGAAGAAATGTGGGCGCAGGTGGGGGAAGGGGATGGGGAAGGAGAGAGGGAGCTGCGCCATTAGGGGCGGGGCCGAGAGAGAAGCGCGGGCTTTGTTCCCGCGCTATGGAAACTGTGGCGGGAAAAGGGGGCGTAGGAACGAGGGGGCCTCACACGCAGGGAGGTTAAGGATAAACGGGGGAAGCCGAGGTCAGCCAGAGTTTGCTGACTCCGGGAAGCAATATGGGGGGGTGCAATCAAGCTAGAGCGGGATCTAGCGGGGGGGGGGGGGGGGGGGGGGTGATTAACTCGTATATGCCCCGAACTGGGATGATGCGAACTTTATGAAGCGTATGTTGGGGCGTAATCCCTGGAGATTTACTAGACCGAGGAGTAAAGAGTTTTCCTTCTTCTCCCACGTCCATAGAGTGTACTCCCAGATAGATTTCTTTGTCCTGGGAAGGGCGCTGATCCCGAAGGTGGCAGGAGCGGAGTACTCGGCTATAGCCATTTCAGATCATGCCCCACATTGGGTAGATCTGGAACTAGGTGAGGAAATGGAGCAACGCCCACTTTGGAGATTGGACATGGGACTGTTGGCGGACGAGGGGGTATGCGGAAGGGTGAGGGGATGTATTGAAAGATACCTAGAGGTTAATGATGATGGAGAGGTCCAGGTGGGAGTAATATGGGAGGCGCTGAAGGCGGTGGTTAGATGGGAGCTGATCTCCATAAGGGCCCATAAGGGGAAACAAGAGGGTAAAGAAAGGGAGAGACTGATTGGGGAGATCTTGAGGGTGGATAGGCAATATGCAGAGGCTCCAGACGAAGGGCTATACAGGGAAAGACGGAGACTACACACGGACTTTGACTTGCTGACCACGGGTAAGGCGGAGACGCAGTGGAGGAAGGCACAGGGAGTACAGTATGAATACGGAGAGAAGGCGAACCGACTGCTGGCCCAACAACTTAGGAAGAGGGAGGCGGCGAGAGCGATCGGAGGAGTTAGAGATGAGGAGGGAAGGATGGAACAGAGAGCGGAGAGGGTGAACGGGGTATTTAAGGTATTCTACGACAGGCTGTATAAGGCCCAACCCCCGGAAGGGAAAGAGGGAATGATGTATTTCCTAGACCAGTTGGAGTTCCCGAAGGTTGAGGAGCAGGAGAGGACAGGACTGGGAGCGCAGATTGAGGTAGAGGAGGTGGTAAAAGGAATCGGGAGCATGCAGGCAGGGAAGGCCCCGGGACCAGATGGGTTCCCGGTGGAATTTTATAGGAAATACGTGGACCTGCTGGCCCCACTCCTGACGAGAACCTTCAATGAGGCTAAGGAAAGGGGGACACTACCCCCGACGATGTACTCCCTCCTGAACGTAGATGCCAAGTTATTGGCCAAAGTGATGGCGACAAGGATAGAGGACTGTGTCCCTGGGGTGGTGCATGGTGACCAAACAGGATTTGTCAAAGGGAGGCAATTGAATACCAATATACGGAGGTTGTTAGGGGTGATGATGATGCCCCCACTGGAGGGGGAGGCGGAGATAGTGGTGGCTATGGATGCAGAGAAGGCATTTGATAGAGTGGAGTGGGACTATCTGTGGGTGGTACTGAAGAGATTTGGATTTGGAGAGGGGTTCATTAGATGGGTTCGGCTCCTATACGGGGCCCCGGTGGCAAGTGTGATTACGAACAGTCAACGATCCGACTACATCCGACTATATAGGGGCACAAGACAGGGGTGCCCCCTGTCCCCGTTACTGTTTGCGTTGGCAATTGAGCCAGTGGCCATAGAGCTGAGGGGCTCCAGGAAGTGGAGAGGGGTACTTAGAGGAGGAGAAGAACATCGGGTGTCTTTATACGCGGATGATCTGCTGTTATATGTCGCGGACCCAGTGGAGGGGATGCCTGAGATAATGCAGACACTCGGAGTTTGGAGAGTTTTCGGGATACAAACTGAATATGGGGAAGAGTGAACTGTTTGTGATGCACCCCAGGGAACAGGGCAGGGGAATAGACGAGCTGCCGCGGAGGAGGGTAACAAGAGATTTCCGGTATTTAAGGATCCAGGTGGCCAGGGACTGGGGAACCTTGCGTAAGCTTAACTTGACACGACTGGTAGTGCAGATGGAGGAGGACTTTAAGAGGTGGGATATGGTGCCCCTGTCATTGGCGGGCAGGGTGCAGGCGGTTAAAATGGTGGTCCTCCCGAGGTTTCTTTTTGTGTTTCAGTGCCTCCCCATACTGATTACAAAGACCTTTTTTAAGAAGGTGGACAGGAGCATCATGAGCTTTGTGTGGGCCGGAAAGACCCCAAGGGTAAAAAGGGGGTTCCTGCAGCGCAGTAGAGATAGAGGGGGATTGGCACTGCCGAGTCTGAGTGATTATTATTGGGCCGCTAACGTGTCTATGATATGTAAGTGGATGAGGGAAGAAGAAGGAGCGGCGTGGAAAAGGCTGGAGATGGCGTCCTGTAGGGGAACTAGCTTAAAAGCACTGGCAACGGCGCCGCTGCCGTTCTCCCCGAAAAGGTACACCACAAACCCAGTGGTGGTGGCGACTCTGAAGATTTGGGGGCAGTGGAGACGACATAGGGGAGTGACGGGAGCCTCAGTGTGGTCCCCGATAAGGAACAACCACAGGTTCGTCCCGGGAAGGATAGACGGGGGATTTCAATCTTGGCAGCGAGCAGGAATTGCGAGACTGAAGGACTTGTTCTTGGACGGGACGTTCGCGAGTCTGGGAGCACTAACAGAAAAATACGGGTTGCCACCTGGGAATGCATTTCGTTATATGCAAGTGAGGGCATTTGTGAGGCAACAGATAAGGGAATTTCCGCAGCTCCCGGCGCAAGGGATCCAGGACAGAGTGATTTCGGGGGCATGGGTGGGTGACGGTAAGGTGTCCGATATATACAGGGAAATGAGAGACGAGGGGGAGACGATGATAGAGGAACTGAAAGGAAAATGGGAGGAGGAGCTGGGGGAAGAGATTGAGGAGGGGCTGTGGGCAGATGCGCTAAGTAGGGTAAATTCCTCGTCCTCGTGTGCCAGGCTCAGCCTGATCCAATTCAAGGTACTACACAGGGCGCATATGATGGGAGCAAGATTGAGCAGGTTTTTTTGGGGTGGAGGATAGGTGCGGGAGGTGCGCGGGAAGCCCTGCGAACCACACCCACATGTTTTGGTCATGTCCGGTATTACACGGGTTCTGGGTGGGTGCGGCAAAAGTGATTTCAAAGGTGGTGGGGGTCCGGGTCGAACCAAGCTGGAGGTTGGCTATATTCGGGGTTGCAGATGAGCCGGGAGTGCAGGAGGCGAGAGAGGCCGATGTTTTGGCCTTTGCGTCCCTAGTAGCCTGGCGAAGGATTCTACTTATATGGAAGGAAGCTAAGCCCCCGGGTGTGGAGGCCTGGATAAACGACATGGCAGGTTTCATAAAATTGGAGCGGATAAAGTACGCACTAAGAGGTTCGGCTCAGGGGTTCACCAGGCGGTGGCAACCGTTCCTCGACTATCTCGCAGAACGATAAGGGAAAATAGGAAAGACAACAGCAGCAACCCAGGGGGGAGGGGGGGTGGGAGGGTGCATTCGGGTCTTTTTTTGTGTGTTGTTACATAATTGTTGTTCATGTTTATCTTTTCAATGTTACTATTTCTTTTTGTTTTTTATTTGTGTTGGCACTTGCCGTTAGTTAATATATTATTTTAAAAACAATCAATGTATATACTGTTACGAAGTTGTAAAAATCGAAAAACTTTAATAAAATATATTTTAAAAAATATATATATATATCACCCTGACGATGTGGATGTCACCGTTTCCTATCCCGGAGTGCCCTCAAGAAGATGGTGGTGAGCTGTCTTCTTGGACCCCTGCAGTCCTTGTGGTGAAGGTACACCCACAGTATTGTCCGGAAGGAAGTTCCGGGACTTTGATTTCGATACATTTCCAAGTCAGGAGAGTCCGTGAGGGGAACCTCCAGGTGGCGTCCCCAAGTGCCTGCTGCCTTTGTCCTCTAGGTGGCGGAGGTTGCGGCTTTGGAAGATGCTGTCCTACAAGGCTTGCTGAGTTACCAAAGTTCATCCAATGGCTAGACCACCAAGTACAAGGGTGGCGGAGAGGGTGGACGTGTAAATGTTTAAGATGGTGGTTGGATGGCCAACGAAGAGTGCAGCTTTGTCTTTGGAGGAACGGAGGGTGTGCCTTCTCGTTCCAGCTGGGTGTCTTTCTGTGCGAGCCACATGCAGTTTCACTATCGTGTGCCGGGAGGGGAGGGGTATGCGGTGAGGGATGTGTCATGATATGCAGACATGCAGGTAATGATATACAGACAGGCAGCTAATGAACACAGAGAACAGGACATGACCAATGAGCAGGCAGGACACTCATGGGTGGTATCTCACTATAAAAGGCACGAGACACTCACACTCCGCCTCTTTCCACTGATGAACATCTACAGAGTGAGTCAGGGTGTATGTACAGTATCACACCCCCAGCACGTGGCTAAGAGCTAGTCTGGTTCAGTCAGACAGAGTAACCACACTTAGGTTAGCAGAGAGTCGAACTCATAGAGAACTGTGCTAACTGTGCTGCTGGTTCAATAACTCAGATTGAACTAACTTCAAGGTCTGAGGCTGTGGATTATGGATTTTGCAGATTTAAGATGTCAGGGGTTATGAGGTCAGGGGTTATGAGGCCGGGGACAGAAATCAAAGGTTCACTGGTTAATTGCTCATGAGCTATAAAGCTTGACTCTGGAGGGTGGAAAGCGAAGTTAAATGCAATCACACAAAGCAATCTCTGCTACCAGAAAGAATTAAAACATTTATTTGGGCATAAATATATTACATATATACGCTACAGATAAGGTTTAGTCTTACATACATAGGGTAGTATTTGCAAAATCTATACATTAAAATTGATATGACAGTTTTATATAATGCTTATGAAATAATCTAAAATTTACAATACAACAAACGCTTATGATTTTCATTCTTTTTTTATTTATCTTTTTAATGAAAAGCTTGGAATGTACGTTCAACTCTTGAGGTAAAAAGAGAGGCATTTCATTTCATTTCTTTCGGACCTCAGATTCATTATCGAGGACCTGCATCGCCGGAGGGCAAAGTGTTTGAGTCTCACAGCAGCGACGCGACTCGATAATGGGGAGTATACAAGAGGGGCAGGGTGGCTGGAGGACGCAGGTTTGGTAACTGTGCTGTGTGATACCAGGTGGCCAGGGCTTCGATACCGGCTGGGCAATTAGCGAGGCCCTGACAACATTCCAAGGACAAATTCTTAATTTGAAGGAGGAGGGGGGGGGGTGGGGGGGAGGGAAATAAAACATCAGTCTGAAAGCTTTCTGTCCGCCATTTTAACAGACGCGTGCATTAATTTCTCAAAGATTGGCGTCCCGCAGTGTAATTTCAAGTGTCAAATCAGTTTGGGTATGGCCAAGATTGACACTGAGACAGACCTGCGTGCTGATCTGTGGTATCTGGGCGAAGCGAACATTAGTACAATTCAAACAGCACAGACACAACAGTATTTGACTTTTAAAAACCAAAACAGATTTGGTCTTATTGCCGCCTAATAATTTTCTTTAAGAAGGATGTACTAATTTCAATTAAAAAATATAAATGACACGTATATGAGAGACCTCAAAGAGAGAAAAAAATTAAAAGCAAGTGTCACATAACACACATAACAATTTAAATTTAAAAAACGGTTAAAGTAGAGAATCTTGAAGCTTTGGCAACAGAAGATAATCTTTAATTCAAAATGCTCAAATGTAACTATCTGCTCCAATTGCTTTGTCAAGTTCAGCATTCAACAATAATAATAAAAATAACCCAGCGAGAATTAACTATAAATCAATGCTAATATTGCTACATTAACTGATAACCTGAGGGGCACATACACCTCTAAAGATTAGGGGGATGGGGTTATTGGGGAAATGCAGGCCATTGGTAAGGAGATGCAACTCATGTCAAGAAAACCGGGGTCCATACACCCACCCTCCCAAGTCACTGTGGCTGGGACCCATGGATATTTCAGATACTTTAACACATTAATGACCTTTAGCAGTTTGAAGAGGTTAAATGCACCCCCCCCCACCCCCAACCCCCTACCTTCCACCCACCCCCTGCCCCACTACCCCTCAAAGAAAGACAAGATATGGTTACTAGTCTGGCTATGTGTAAACATTTCATTCACAAATGGTGTTTTTCGTGGACAGTACACACACAAGAATACGTGCACACTCATTTGAGACAAAAAGTGTTACAAAAAACTCGAGACAGCTACAGGAAAAAAAGTTCTAAAATAGGAACAATTCAGAATGGGCATTCAAAAATAAACAAAGCATGCTACCCAGGGAACAAATAAAATGAGTACATACGCATACTTATAATAAATAATAGGATTGCACTGTAATTGGCTTTTCTTTAAAGTACTGAATGCAACAAGAAGTATAAATAAGAAATGATGATTTAAATGCTGGAATTCCCATTCCCGTGGGTCAGGCGAGGGAGAAAGGGGGATGTGGAGGGGGAAATGGGTCTCACAGAATACGATGGCTCAGACCGGCTTCAGGAATTCTCCTTCCAACTGCGTTCGCCCCTTTTTTGGGGGGGGTGTTCCAACTCGAAAAGGTTGTTTGGAAATGTGCCCGAGGGGGAAGATTATCTCCCTTTGTGTTGATGTTCACCAGTTTGCCTTTGGCCGAGGACAAGAAGCCCTTGTTCCTCACCTCTCCCATTACTACCAGCCGACTCAAGCCTAAGTTCAAGGTTGCTCACGATGCGGATTTCTGAAAAAACTGAAACTGAAATGAACTGAAAATCGCTTATTGTCACAAGTAGGCTTCAAATGAAGTTACTGTGAAAAGCCCCTAGTCGCCACATTCCGGCACCTGTTCGGGGAGGCTGGTATGGGAACCTATTTCTCACGGAACCCAAGGATTCTGGACATTAGCGAGTGGCAAATGGAATGAGAATCTTGTGCATGTGTGTAGTGTTGAAGGTAATTCGTGTTGCCAAGTCTTCTTAACTTCCATCTACTCACCTGTTTTCTGTTCAGCTAGGAACTTTCTAAAGGTTTGTCTATTTTGCCATATCTCCTGAAGGTGCTGATCCACACTACACTTACCGGCCACATCGGTGCGGCTCAATGTCCATGAAGTCTAGGTGTGAAATTGGAATGACAGACTGGCAAGGAGTTGGACCAGGGAGAAGCAACTGGAGGGAAAATTCGGGCTAGATGTGGTTATGTACAGCTGGGGTAACCCAACAATGTGAATGGGGTGGCTGGGGAGGGTGGGAGATGCCACGATAGGGGATCTTCAGCTAGATGCTGCCATGGGAGAGATGGTGGGATTGGGCATTCTGGATAGAGCCCACGGAGATTTAAGACATTCACTGTCAGCAGAATCTCCTGCTGGAATCATAGGTAGGATCTTTCTGAATTAGTTTGCCAGCCATAGAGTCAGAGAGTCACAGAGGTTTACAGCATGAAAACAGACCCACTCAGCCCAACTTGTCCATGCCGCTCACATTTTAATGTCAGTAATACCAATCCCTCCCTCCCCAACCCTTGACACTTTGTGAGGAAGGTTAACTGGTGCACTCTCAACACCGCCTCCCCTGCCCAGCTCCCCCAACAAATACCCCAACCCCTCCCCTCCTCGGGACTTCAACTTCAGCCCTCTCCACTGCTGAACAGAGCATCCCGCCAGCATGAAGGAACGGAGAATCATCTGCCCCCTGCCCCGCCACCGGCTCAACGCGATAAATCATTTGCTTGAAAATAGGCAGAGATTAAAGTAGTCGCCATAATGCCAGATGACCATAGGCTGCTTTCCCCTTGGAGGGGGGGGGGGGGGGGGGGGGGGAGGGAGAGCTGACTGGTGGTGGTTTACCCTGAGGATCACCACACCTCAGGCGAGGGGCAAGGTTGAGAAGGCGGGGCCTTAATGGATAACCTCAGCTGGTACAGGGATTGGACCCACACAGCGGGCCTGGCTCTGCATCACCAACCAGCCGTCCAGCAAACTGAGCTAAACGGAGTTCTGGCACTAAGCACAAACGCTCTTTCAAAGAGCTAACAGTTGTATGAAGGACTAAAATGACCTCCTGTTCTGCAGGTTTTTAAGGCTCTGATTTTGCAGGTACTCGCTGTTCACCCAACAAGGATCATAGAATCATAGAATTTACAGTGCAGAAGGAGGCCATTCGGCCCATCGAGTCTGCACCAGCTCTTGGAAAGAGCACCCTACCCAAGGTCCATACCTCCACCCTATCCCCATAACCCAACCCTACACTAAGGGCAATTTTGGACACTATGGACAATTTAGCATGGCCAATCCACCTAACCCGCACATCTTTGGACTGTGGGAGGAAACCGGAGCACCCGGAGGAAACCCACGCACACACGGGGAGGATGTGCAGACTCCGCACAGACAGTGACCCAAGCCGGAATCGAACCTGGGACCCTGGAGCTGTGAAGCATTTGTGCTATCCACAATGCTACCGTGCTGCCCATAAGAGATCAAGTGATCCCTTTGGCCTGGATTGCCCTTCACCTGACGTCAGTTTTGCATCTAACGTCAGGTCAAAGGGATCTCTCGGTGGCCAACAGCAGTGATGTCATCAAGCAGGGTAGACAATCGTAATCTCAAAGAATTAAAGTAAAACTTCACGGAGTGAAATAAGCGATAAGGGACATACACAAGGGGTTAAGGTAGAAGCTGAAATGTCATAAATAAACTTTTAAAAAATCATTTAAAAAATGTGATCCTTTTAAATCAAAAAGGTGAAGTTTGGCATTCCGCAAATCTAAAATTAGTTTTTCAGGGCCAATGGGGGTGTTCAGCAGTAATTAAAAACCAGTGACACATCATCCAACAAGATGTAACTTCCAACACTTTTTATAGAGAGACGAGCAATGTAGAAGGGCACATCTCTATCAGCTCAGTCATTTCTAATTCATTGCTGCCGATGGGGGCATCAATGGCCAACCCTATTCAGAATCACTGACAGCAACTTCTGGATCTCGGTGTCTAGCTGTGCAGGTGTTGATTCCAGACGTTGCTCTCGGTTTCAAAGGAGCAATGAAGGCAAGTTCTACTATTGCAAAGTCTGAGTCAATGGAAAGCAGGTGCACTGGAACACCACTGCTTTCATGGTCCTCTCCAAGTCCCGACTTGGATGCCGTTCCTTCACTATCACTGGGTCAGAATCCTGGAACTCCCTCCCCAACAGCGCCTTCACCCCATGGACTGCAGTGGACCAAGATGATGGCACAGAAGGGGACCATTCATCCAACAAGTTCATGTGTTGTGATGACTCGATGACTCTTTTCGTGTTTGATCTCGACCTGTGCTCTTTCGATCTCCTGGGGAGAATGAGAACAGACTTCACACTCATGAGGTGAATTAAGACAAATAAGAGAGCTTCCTTTGGTTTATTTTTGAACCAATGAGCATCCTATTCCCATTCCTCCAGAGCACGGGAGATTTAAGGTCAAAGGGTAACATTGTCTGAGAGTTCCAAAGTTGCAAGGGCCGAGAGGCAGATAGGTCATAGGTCCCGATGGCAATACAGGTAAACTGGGCTGCGAGGATCAAGGAAAGGTCAGGCCCGCAGGGGTCTGCTAATCAAGCAATAATTGGGGTTTATAAGAAAGGCAAGTGTGGGGGACTTTAATCTTCACTTGGACTGGACCACTTTTGTGACAGTTTCCTGGAGCAACATGTTTTGGTACCAACTAGGGGCACATCTATTTTAGAAGTATTGCTCAATAGCGTGGGGCTGGTTTAGCACACTGGGCTAAAGAGCAGGTTTGTAATGCAGAACACAGCCAGCAGCGCGGGTTCAATTCCCGTACCAGCCTCCCCGAACAGGCGCTGGAATGTGGCGACTAGGGGCTTTTCCCAGTAACTTCATTGAAGCCCACTTGTGACAATAAGTTATTAGTATTAATTCGTAATGTCATAGTAAAAGATCCACTGGGAAATAGTGATCATAATACAATTGAATTCCACATTAAGTTTGAAAATGACATACTGCAATCACAAAATAGAATCTTAAACTTAAACAAAGTCAATTACTTAGGTATGGGAGGGGCGAGCTGGCTAAGGTGAAAAGCAAATGACATTTTGGCCTTTATTGCAAGGGGAGTTGAATAATAAATAAGTCTTGCTATGATTTTACACGGCTTTGGTGAGACCACATTTGGAGTACTGTGTACACATTTGGGGCGGGATTCGCCGACCCCCCGCCGGGTCGGAGAATCGCCGGGGGCTGGCGTGAATCCAGCCCTCGGCGGTTGCCGAATTCTCCGGCACCGGATATTCGGCGGGGGCGGGAATCGCGCCGTGCCGGTTGGCGCACCCCCCCCCCCGGCGATTCTCTGGTCGGATGGGCCGAAGTCCCACTGCTGGAATGCCTGTCCCGCCGGCGAGAATCAAACCACCTCTCTTACCGGTGGGACAAGGCGGCGCGGGTGGGCTCCGGGGTCCTGGGGGGGGCGCGGGGCGATCTGGCCCCGGGGGGTGCCCCCACGGTGGCCTGGCCCGCGATCGGGGCCCACCGATCCGCGGGCGGGCCTGTGCCGTGTGGGCACTCTTTTCTTTCCGCCTTCGCCATAGTCTCCACTATGGCGGAGGCGGAAGAGACACCCTCCACTGCACATGCGCGGGGATGCCGTGAGCGACCGCTGACGCTCCCGCGCATGCGCTGCCCGGCAAAGTCAGTTTCGCGCCAGCTGGCGGGGCACCAAAGGCCTTTCCCGCCAGCTGGTGGGGCGGAAATCAGTCCGGCGCGGGCCTAACCCCTCAAGGTGAGGGCTCGGCCCCTCAAGATGCGGAGACTTCCGCACCTTTGGGGCAGCGTGATGCCAGACTGATTCGTGCCGTTTTTGGCGCCGGTCGGCGGACATCGCGCCGATTGCGGAGAATCCCGCCCCATGTCTCCATATTGAAGGAAGGATATACTTGCACTGGAGGGGGTAGAGTGAACGTTCACTAGATTGGTCCATGGGGTGATAAGGTTGTCCTATAGTGAGAGGCTGAGTAAATTGCATCTATATTCTTTGGAGTTTAGAGGGGCTGGTTTAGCACACTGGGCTAAATCGCTGGCTTTTAAAGCAGACCAAGCAGGCCAACAGCACGGTTCAATTCCCGTACCAGCCTCCCTGAACAGGCGCCGGAATGTGGCGACTAGGGGCTTTTCACGGTAACTTCATTGAAGCCTACTTGTGACAACAAGCGATTTTCATTTTTTTTCATTTTCATTTTCAAATGAGAGGGTGTCTCATTGAATCATGCAAGGTCTTGAAGGGGTGCGACTCGGTAGACACAGTAGCATTGTTTAGTCTGGCTGGGGAACTGAGAGAAGGGGCAAGCGTTTCAGGATCAGGGGCGATGAGAATGTTGATTGGTCAATATGTTTACGGTCTGGGACACACAACTTTTGGTTGTGTATAAGAGAGTTCCTTAGAAGCAGAGGCAGGATAAGTTATCAAGGGGAATGTGGAAAGGGAAGACACATTGATCAAATATTTTGCGCCTGTTTGGAATTAAGGGAAATGGGGAGTGAGCAGGAAAATGGGTTGAGGCCAAAGATTAGCCATGATCACATTGAATGGCAGAGCAGACGTTACTGTCTATGCCTGCTCCTGTCGACCGGAGAGGCAGTGGCAGAGCTCCAGAACTGGCAGTAGAATAGGACTAGATGTCAACATCCAGCCGGGCTGATATCAATCGAGCTGATATGCTGGTTGAGAACGTAATCGGCGTGTGATGCCAGGGAGCAGGATGAAATTAATTCCACTTTGAAAGAGTTGACATTACAACAGTGCCTACGTCTCAAAAGCATTTAATTGGCCCTGAAATACTTTGCAAAGTGCTGAGGTTGTGAAAGACATTACGGAAGCTCAAGCCTTTCTTCTCAATGAGTCCAGAAACCTGGAAATGGAAGTGAGCTGCATCAACAGAGAGTGCAGACTGGAGCAGCCTGCAAGTGAAAAGTGTTGGCACTGAGTTAATGTCTGAAAGGTTGTGCAGGGAGCCACAAGGACGGCAGGTTAAGAGTTCTGCGGGAAGGAGCTCAAAGGATGAATGTCCTTTCCTTAAAACCCAGTTTTAGGAATTGTGCAGGATTATTAAATCCATTTAATCCCAACAGTGCAGGAGGCCATTCGGGCCATTGAATTTGCACCGACCCTCCTAAGGAGTGCCCCACCTAGGTCCACTCCCTTGCCCTATCCCCGTAACCTCACTTAATGTGCACATCTTTGGACACTAATGGGCAATTTAGCCTGGCCAATCCACCTAACCTGGACTGGGGGAGGAAACCGGAGCACCAGGAGGAAACCCACGCAGACATGGGGAGAACATGCAGACTCCACACAGACAGTCACCCGAGGTCGGAATCGAAACCGGGTCCCTGACGCTGTGAGGCAGCAGTGCTAATCACCGTGCCACTCAACAAATCTTTTCTCCTGGGATCTTTGCGCACGATCGCACTGGATCTTTGGGATTGAATTGAAAAGGTTTACCTAGATGCTTGGACTGCATTTAACAGGATCCAACCAGATCCTTCCAGATGTGGAAAGGTACATAATTGGTGGGTGAAGGGCAGCACGGTGGCGCAGTGGTTAGCACTGCAGCCTCACGCCGCCGAGGTCACAGGTTCGATCCCGGCTCTGGGTCACTGTCCGTGTGGAGTTTGCACATTCTCCCCGTGTTTGCGTGGGTTTCGCCCCCACAACCCAAAGATGTGCAGGTGAGGTGGATTGGCCACGCTAAATTGCCCCTTAATTGGAAAAAATGAATTTGGTACTCTAAATTTATAAATAAATAAATAAATAATTGGTAGGTGAGCTTGTAGAAATGCCCAGGTGAGATGCTCAAGAGTTGAGGGGGTTTGGGAGTTGTTGTTTGCTGAATGTTTGCTGAACTGTGAGGCAAGTACCAGAAACAGAAAGGATTGCTTGTTCCAGATTAAATTTCCAAAAGTGAAATATCCCTGGAATGTTGCCGGAGATACGAGCAGAAACCAAACCCCGCCCACATTCCCTGTGGCACCAGACACCGGTCCCATCTCTCATTGCGTTGGGTCTTATTTACATCCAGTGTGATGCAAGACATCCCGGCCTGTCTCTGGCTCTCTGGCCGCATCAGACAAACATGCCACTTCATCTCCAGCTCGCTCAAACCGTGGAATTTTTAAGAGACGATAAACAAATCCTTGACAGCAAAATAGTTTTGCATTTCAGGCCTTGGGAGGAGATTTCTGAGAATGATAGCCAGTGTTGGGGGACTTCAGTTTTCTGGAGAGCCTGGGGAAACTATCCTCCCGAGGACAGGGATTGAGGGGAAATTTAATAACAAAATCATGAAGGGTTTCAGTACAGTAAATAAGGAGAAGCTGTTTGCAGTGACAGGAGGGATGATAACCAGAGGCCGCAGGCTTAAGGAAACTGGCAAAAGAACCAACAGGTACAGAGGGAACCATTTATTTCAAACACAAGATCTGGAATGTGTTGCCTGAAAGGGAAGATCCAATCTGAACTTTCCAAAGGTCATCAGCGAAATACTCAAAAGGCCAATAATTTTTAGGATGATGGTGAAAGAACAGTGAGAACCAGAGATTAAAGAATCCCTACAGTGCAGAAGGAGGCCATTCGGCCCATCGGGTCTGCACCGGCCCCTGCTCCAATAGAGCACTCGAGATAGGCCCAATCTCCCACCCTATCCCTGTAACCCCACCTAACCTGTGGGCATGAAGGGGCAATTTAGGGTGGCCAATCCACCTAACCCGCACATCTTTGGACTGTGGGAGGAAACCGGAGCACCCGGAGGAAACCCACGCACACACGGGGAGAAAGTGCAAACTCCACACAGACAGTCATCCGAGATCGGGATTGAACCCGGGTCCCTGGAGCTGTGAGGCAGCAGTGCTAACCACTGTGCCACCGTGCCGCCCACTTGTGCTTACTTAGCTTTGGAGTATTGCGTGCAATTCTGGTCGCCGCATTATAGGAAGGATGTGGAAACATTGGAAAGGGTGCAGAGGAGATTTACCAGAATGTTGCCTGGTATGGAGGGAAGATCTTATGAAGAAAGGCTGAGGGACTTGAGGCTGTTTTCGTTAGAGAGAAGAAGGTTAAGAGGTGACTTAATTGAGGCATACAAGATGATCAGAGGATTGGATAGGGTGGACAGTGAGAGCCTTTTTCCTCGGATGGTGATGTCTAGCACGAGGGGACATAGCTTTAAATTGAGGGGAGATAGATATAAGACAGATGTCAGAGGTAGGTTCTTTACTCAGAGAGCAGTAAGGGCGTGGAATGCCCTGCCTGCAACAGTAGTGGACTCGCCAACACTAAGGGCATTCAAATGGTCATTGAATAGACATATGGACGATAAGGGAATAGTGTAGATGGGCTTTAGAGTGGTTTCACAGGTCGGCGCAACATCGAGGGCAGAAGGGCCTGTACTGCGCTGTAATGTTCTATGTTCTATGTTCTAGCCCACTTAGCACGTGTGCTAAATGATGGCTTTGCTTTGGTGGACAAATACTGGACCCTGCCAAAAAAAAACACGTCACTGATTGGTGACATAGTATTGCGTTGGCATACCTGATGCCCCAATGGCTTTCATTACGCAATGCAATTAATTAGTTGGTTCTTTCAAGGGGCCAGTGCAGGGACGATGAACTGAATGGCCTCCTTCTGTGTAGTTTCTCACGTCTTGACTATCAGTAGGTGAGCAGGGGAGGGCGGACTGTGGGAGGACTGGGTTTTAGAGGTGGGAGGGGGCCTGCAAGGTTTGAGTCAGGGACGGCAGGTCCGTCTCATCTTGCACTTCCATTTTGGGGCGGTTAAAATTCCACCTTCTGAGAATACTCAAGAAAGGATAAAACATTTGCAGCAAAGTTCACAACCTTGCCAATAACAAATGCTATCAAGGTTCCCAACACAATTAAAACAACCAACAAAACACCTGCAATTAGGTTGTGCCGTTAAATGAGGAAAACATCCTTTTGGACATGCGATCCCTTTACACTAACTATAGAAATGTTACTTTATTCCCTCTCAAAGACCTCCGTGCGGCCTCTCTGAGTGAGAGAATTAGTGGCAGAGTTTAGGGAAGCTCTACTCTGTAGGTGATATGTTGAGACTCACTAAAGCCTTCACACATCAGTCCCTACAAACAGTAAGGAGAGGAATCCTCCCACCTGGGCATCCAAGATGGATTCAACCCAGGTGTCAGAGGTCAAAGGTCAATGCCTGACCTATACTCTCCCCCCTCCTCTCCTTTGTTCAAGCATTTACCCATTTCCAGGGTATGAATCTGGGATGGTTCTCAGCAGAAGATTTAAAGTTGAACTGAGGGAGACTTGCTCAGTTCAAACTAGTTGATTGTTGAGCAGTGCCTGGCCCGCCGAGGAGAAAATGGAACCACTTGAATAGGAATCAGGGGCCGGAGTGGGGGAGGCCCTCCAGGAATGCACGGCCCTCCTCTTCTTCACAGACATCACTCCAACATACTAATATTAATAATAATCGCTTATTGTCACAAGTAGGCTTCAATGAAGTTACTGTGAAACGCCCCTAGTACAAAGGTCGGAGAATCTCTGGCCTAAACTTGCCGCACTGAACAGGCAATCAACGTCACTAAAGAAACAGATTATTTGGTCATTATCGATTGGTGGGATCTTACTGTGCAGGAATTGACGGCCCATTTCCCTAGTGACTGCACTTCAATGGCCATAAATTGTACTGCTATGATGTCCTTTGGACATCAAGGGTGTTCTTCCAATCAAATGTCATCAAAAACACACTTGCCATTCGCGGGATCTTGCTGTGTGCTACCTGACTGTCACGTCTGCCCTAAGGGAACACCGCGGCATATGCTACTGCCCGACTGCGCCGTTAGTCTGGATGTAACGGCTTCGTGAGAGGCTCTGTCAGCTGCTCCCCATTATCAACCTCCAATTGATTTCACACTTCCTTCATTCACTCCTCCTCTGGAATGAAGCGCATCACCTCTTGCCTTTTAACAATGGGAATGGGAGGTATCTGCTAGTTAATGTCAGATGTGTCCACCTTCCTGTCTGCAGCCGTATTGAGTACTGCACATTGTTAACGCAGCGTCCAGACTGAGCTAAACAAAAATATAAATGTTCTGAAATCACAATTTCCCTCAGGATTCTCCTGGCTTGGTGAATTTTCAGGCAAGCAGTTAAGGAGGAGATAAATAAGCACATGAGGGAGAAAGGAAGAGGAGCTGCCTCAGAGTGAGATGGAGGCAGGTTGAATCGAGGCATCCAAGAAGGGAATGAAGCTGTTATCTGAAAAGGAAGAATGTGAGGGGCTGCGGGGAGAAGTTACGAAGGGAGTTGCTCATTCAGACATGATGGGCTGGATGGCCTGTTTCTGAGCCGTGCATTCTATTTACATCTATGTAAGAACTCCATACCTAACAGCAGTTTGGCAGCACCTTGACTGGCACCCTGTCTTACCCCTGCCTGATCCCTGCATGTCCGTGACCAGACCTGAGAGAGTGGGCTGCATTCTCCGGTCTCCGGCTGCGCATTCCCTGGCCGCCCGCGCCATTCGCTGGTGGCGGCATTCTCTCTTTCCGCCGCTTGTCAGTGGGATTTCCCACGCCTCCGGGAAAAGAGAATCCCGGTGGCCAGAGAATTCCACCCATTAAACCCACCAGGAAAGATTGAACAGGACAGGTCCCCGTTCTCGGGTGACCAACACCGAGATCTTTAAGATTATGAAAGGGTTTGGTCGGGTCAACCTCGAGAAGATATTTCCACTCGTGGGGGAGACCGGAACTAGGGGTCAGAAATATAAGAAAGTCCCTATTAAATTCAATGGGGAATTCAGGAGAATCGCCTTAACCCAGAGAGTGGTGAGGGTGTGGGATTCACTCCCACAGAGAGTGGTGAGGGTGTGGGATTCACTCCCACAGAGAGTGGTTGAGGTGAGTAGTGTAGACACAGTTAAGGGGAAGCTGGGAGAGGAACAGAAGGAAATGTCGATGGGGTGAGATGAAGGATGATGGGAGGAGGCAGAGAGTTCTGATGAAAGGTCATTGATCGGAAACGTGAAGCTTCCTGACCCACTCGGTATTTTCACCATTTTATGTTCTTCTACCAGGGCAGGCTTGACGAGGCCAGGTGACCAACCTCTCTGCTGTAAAATCCTGAGCACAGTTCAGCATCTTTCATTGGCAACGAATGGGAGGAGGAACTGAGGAATTGGATTTTGAGTCAACGGTGGAAGTGTTCCTCATTTTGACACCTGTTCTGCTGGCAAGTCAGCCGGTGGCCGATAACGAGATCGGATGTTTGCGCGCCCTGGAATGGTTGGGCACCGGTTTTGGATGTGACGTGCGCCCCAGCAGGCCGAAGCCTTTCCGTTTCTCTGGTCTCATGCCATCTCTGTGAGTGGGCCAATGCGGTGGACAGAGCAGAAATGAGATAAAGTGCAAATGATCATTTTTTGAACAATAAGAATACAAAGTAGTTTTTTTTTTGGTTTGGTCTCGCGTGGGACTATTAGAGCAGCAGCTTTTGTTGGTGATACACAATATTTGAAGCAGCTACTCACCACAATATGGCCAGAAACAGGTTTTCCTAATTCAGCACCTCATTGCTGTACCAATCGGGGATTGTTTTCCGTACCATACCACACGCACACTGTGAACGCTCCTTCCAAAATGGCCACCAGATTCTAAAATGTCCGGCCTTGCAGATTTTGTTTGAGATTAGTCAATGCAACTCTACATAAAACTAGAAGTAAAAGTAATGTTTTTGTTTCCAAAACTCAGGTTTGGTTTGGTGCGTCTAAATATCACATAATTGGAGATTTTAGCCTTCAATTCTCAGTTACATGAGAACATAAACAGGAAATTGAGGTATTTGTTTTCCCCGCTCCCCCCGTCCCCCCCCCGTCCCCCCCGTCCCCACCGCTGACCTTTGTTGAAGTACCAATAGAAGATCTCCAGTATATTCATCCAAGCAAGAATTCTTTACGCAGGGGTCTAGACAGCTGCCTATCAGCCGGCTGTTCAACCCAAAGGGGAATCACAGGCGGACACATTTTGCCGTCATTCGAAATTGCCCCTGAGCAACCTGACTTGACCATGGCCCACTGGCACCTGGAGCCCTTCCACCTGTCCCACGTCATCCCATTGCTTGATAGTCCCCTCCCCTCCCGAAACCCCAGAGGCACTGAGGCCCATTGTAGCACCTGTCCCAGTTGATCCATTTCTAACTGGGACTTGACCTGGAAAGGTTGTGGATTGCAGCGCGTAAGCGTTACACCAGGGGAGGGAGATGAGCTTTAAAGCAACTCACTGGCAGCTCAAAAGTGGGAAAGGACGAAATGAAAAGGGGGGGGGGGTTTAAAAAATTTGGGAAGTAAATCCACGCCTGCTCCCTATTAAATGGCAGTGTTGAATTTGGCAGTGTCTCAGAGCGGTGACCAAAGGCACAAATGGAGAAGGGAGCAAGTGTTTGAGCTGCAACATTTGGAAAGAGCGGTGGAAGAGAATTCTGATTGGATGAGTGCAATAAGGCACCTTCACAGCAAGCAAATGACGGACAGTGGGGCTGGTAAATACAATGCCAGCAAGTACCGGCTGGCCTGATGGAGGTGGTGGTTGTGGAGACGGGGGGTTGGTGAGGGCGGGTGGGGAATCAGGCTCCCCGGGTGGTGCCCGGGGCACATTTAAAAATAAATCCGGGTGCGCAGTGGTCGATCGGAGGCTGCAGCCTCGTCCTTCAGGGCCCCTCTCTCTCCACGCGGGCCCACCTCTCACAACCGCACCCACGGTGCTATGCTGTAGCTCTCACTTGTGACGTCCACATGAAGGCAGTGAACGCAAGCTTGGCAAAGGGGATCTGCCTTGGCATAATTACAGCAATAAGGCACCCAAATTGCCAGGTAGATTTGAGGTGCCAACATCAGGACTGATTGGGGGCAACGTCCCCCCCTTTTACAGCTAAACTAAATTTGGCGCTCATTGTATTTCCCGCTAACACATCCACGTAAAATAAACAAGCCCAATTTGCCAGCTTTCTGACCAATAGATGCTTCCGGACAATCTGAAGCTTGTTCTCTCTCCTCTCCATCCTACCCTCCCTCCCAGCGTAAATATTTCTTTAAAAAATATATATTTTTATATATATATATAGCTAAAACCTCCAACTGAACCATCAGCTGGGAGAATACTTTAACTCATTCACAGCTCCCTCACCCAGCTGACAACCCAGCTTTAATGAGCGGCCATCTAATGACATGCGGTGAAAGTGTCAAAGTAAGTTCCGGAAAAGGTGCAGAAAGGAGCCACTGTGGCTTTCATTTCGCTTCCCCCCCCCCCTTCCCCCCCCCCCCCTGTTTTGGTTAAAACCCCTGCCGCCCAAACTGGGGCCTGAACCAAAGGAAAAAGGAAAAGGGGAATTTTTTTTAAACCAAACTTAAAAATAAAAGACGATTAATAGAAGTTGAACAGGAATATTTAAATGGTTTTTTGCTGGCACTAGTATTTGGCTAAGTTTATACCTCAAGAATTATATGCGTAATGTTTTTTTTTGTTGCTTTCTTCGTCCTCTGTTACTTCATGATGAAATATTGTAAAACAAAGGCGATGAAAATGGATAAACTGGCGAACCCGGCGAGGATGAGGGCCGCAAACTGTTCGTCGCTGGGCATCGCACTCCTCATTTTGGCCATTTCTGCACCTCGCAGTTCACTGGCGGGAGGGGACTCCTTCCTTCGTAGTGTGAAAATGGCGGAAGAGCTAAAGGGTCCGGTCAACTCTTGCGACACGTCTTGGCAACGACGGCAGGCGCAAACCCGAAAGCGGTAGTCTGTGTTTGTCTGCAGGCCTGAGATCTGGAATGTCGTGTCCTCTCCCTTGTACACCTGCGAGATGGGCCGGGGAAATGAAAACCATAAACAACGGAGAAGATTACAGAGAAGGACGAGGCGATTCAACCCGCGGTGACTGTGCCGAGTACCGGAGCTATTCTAAACAAATTCAATGACCTTGTCCCCCCCCAACGACCTTGGTCCCCCCCCACCACCATAGCCCTGTATCAATCTTCAACCCAGAATCACAGAATCTTTACTGTGCCGAAGGAGGCTATTAGGGCCTATCGAGTCCGCAATGGTTCGCTGATTGAGCATTCTACCTTGTCCCATTCTCCTGTCTGATCCCCTAAGCTTGCCCATTCACTCCTTTGGATTCTCCAAGATGGTTTCAGGAAATCTGGGGCTGGTTTAGCACAGGGCTAAATCGCTGGCTTTTAAAGCAGACCTAGGCAGGCCAGCAGCGCGGTTCAATTCCCGTACCAGCCTCCCCGAACAGGTGCCGGAATGTGGCGACTAGGGGCTTTTCACAGTAACTTTATTTGAAGCCTACTTGTGACAATAAGCGATTTTCATTTCATTCATTTCAAGAAGGCGCTGGAGCGAGGCGACTTCTTACAAGTTGTCCCCAGCATATCCTCTAACTCTATCTTTCACTCTCCTTTTTTTTTTAGAACATACAGAACAGAAGGAGGCCATTCGGCCCATCGAGTCTGTACCAACCCACTTAAGCCCTCATTTCCACCCTATCCCCGTAACCCAATAACCCCTCCTAATCTTCTTTGGACACTAATGGGCAATTTAGCCTGGCCAATCCACCTAACCTGGACTGTGGGAGGAAACCGGAGCACCCGGAGGAAACCCACGCAGGCACGGGGAGAATGTGCGGACCCGGCACAAACAGTGACCCAGCAGGGAATCGAACCTGGGACCCTGGCGCTGTGAAGCCACAGTGTTAACCACTATGCTACTGTGCTGCCCTTCTAAAACTTAATTCCAACTCTTTTAAACTCTCTAACAATGTTCTAATTCAATTACTTACAGATTTAGCCCTACTGCCATCAGACTTTTGAGTGGATCTACCTGGTATTAAGTTGATCTTTTCTCTACACCTTGCTATAACTGTAACATTATATTCTGCAGTCTCTCCTTCCTTCCCTATGTACGGTACACATTGTTTGTACAGCATGCAAGAAACAATACTTTTCACTGTGTACTAATACATGTGACAATAATAAATCAAATCAAATCTTTTCAGAAATCAATATAATCCCCTTTTGAACACCTCGATCCAACCTGCCTCCAGCACCCTCTCAGGGAGTTTGTTGCAGAATCCGACCCCCCCCCCCCCCCCGGGTGAAACAAAGTTTCCTCACATCACTTTTACTCCTTTGGCCCAGTATTTGGAATCTGGGCCCTCCAGTTCTTGAGTGTGAGCAGTGTCTCACTATTTACCCTGTCCATACCCCTCAAGATCCTGAATAACTCCATCAAATCTCCTCTCGTTCTTCTTTTCTCCGAGGAAATCAGTCACGGCCTCTCCAATCCATCCTCATAGCTACAGCTGTTTATCCCAGCAATCATCCCCGTGAGTCTCCTCTGCACTCTCTCCAATACCTTCACATTCGTCCTCAAATATGGCACCCAGAACTGGACATAGTCTCCAGGTGAGGTCTTATACAAGTTCAATCTGATCTCCTCACTCTGGTCTTCAATGCCCCTATTAAAAATATTAAGATACTATGTACTTTATTAACTGCTCCCTCAACATGCTCTGCCATTTTCTTTCTTATCATCTAAAGTACCCAATTCATTTTTTTTTCCAATAAGGGGCAATTTAACGTGGCCAATCCACCTACCCTGAACATCTTTGGGTTGTGGGGGTGAGACCCATGCAGACACGGGGAGAATGTGCAAACTCCACACAGAGTCGGGGCCGGGATCGAACCCGGGTCCTCGGTGCCGTGAGGTGGTAGTGCCAACCACTGCGCCACCATGCCTCCCTTGCCCTACCATTTCCAATGGCTTATGTACATGTACACCAAGGTCCCTCTGTTCCTGCACCTCCTTTAGAGTTTTTCCTTTTATTTTAGACTCTCTCTATATTCATCCTGCCAGAATTCTCTGCATTGAACCTCATCTGCCACTTGTCTGCCCAATCCACCAACATGTTTTGAAGTTCCAGTCTATCCTCATCACAGTTGCCAATCTTCGTATCGTCTGCAAATTTTGAAATCGTGCCCTGAACACCACAGTCTAGGTCAATGAAATAGATCAGGAAGAGCAAGGCTCCCAACAACATTGCCACCCCTGGGGAACACCACGACAAACCTTCCTCCAATCTGAAAAAACATCCATTAACCACTATTCTCTGCTTCCTGTCACTAAATGCTCTTCCTTGCCCTCCCGGTGCACGTACGTTAATCACTCGATTGTTTACTGGTTTGACACAAACAAGCTGTCATAATGCGATGACACATCATTGATCGAGAGTACAGAGTGTGAAATGCTTATTCAGTCCAGCAACACTCCTGCATTGAGAGTACAGAGTGTGAAATGTTTATTCAGTCCAACAACACTCCTGCACTCGGAGACAAAGCGAGGGTGTGCAGTACAGACAATGACAGGGGCTGACTCACAGGGCCAATACAGTGCTCTCACACCTTCTCAAAAGGCTTCTTGTCAATTCTGTGTCCCTCAGCTGAAAATTGCCAGTGACGTAAAGGGACAAATATAATCACTGCAGTGACACTGGGACCTATCTCTCTCTCTCTAGGCTTTTGTGAGTAAAATGGGACATCATTAAAGTGTAATCACTGATCGACACTTCATGCTGAACTCGTCCTTTGTTCAATTCCTGTTATCGAGGCTTGTTGTGAGCTGCTTGCTTTACTTACTCTGAATCAAAGGAGTGTTAGGGACTGGATAACACAATCAGCCAGATAAGCACCTCAAGGTTTTGGAGGAGATTTTAACCCTGTCAACCTTTGTGTTTGTACATCATTCATGCAGTGTCGGTATGACTGGCAGGGCTGGCATTTGCTCCCTACCTCTAGCTGCCCTTGAGAAGGTGATGTTGGCAGCTTCTCTTGAACGCTTTTGGTACAACTGAGGAGCTGGCTCGGCCATGTTGCTGTGAAAGGATGATGTCAGATCAGGCCTCCAGCAGATTGCTCCCCTCTCCATTATTTTAACAAACTTGTTCATTTAACACCAAGCTGAATGTAATGTGAACCATCCCAGCAGCTTTAAACAACAGGTTTATACAGCGAGCGAACTGCAGGTCCGACCCAGGAGTCTAGAAGTGACAAAGCTGGAAGAGGGAGGTCTGCTCATGGACACGACATTGGATGAGGAGCTCACCTTGTCGAGACCACTTCTCCCTAACAGTGGATGCATAGTTACCTTGGAGTTGTGACTTGGGAGCGCTGGGCACTTTGCTGCATAGTCAACCATTGCCAGAATAAGCAGAGCAGTCAGCAACAGGAGGATTGACGCACATTCATGTATCGGTGATACATGTAGATGCAGATAATGAATGGGGCGCGGAACCCTAAATGGAAAAGAAAAACCTCTCTACACGTCCATTCATTGCACCATCTCAATTAAACAAATGTGCTATCAGAGCGGCAAAGATTTACCAGAGTGATAACTGTTGTGTTGTTCACCCTGGGGTAACGCAGATTGCACATGCTGCAATTAACTGATCAAGAATACACCAAACGTTGGTTCAATATAAGATTTATTGAACTCTGGTAACGAAACACACATCTGCCTGTGGGTTGACTCTCTTCTACCCTAAGTAAACTAAAGCTATCTATCTCGACCAGGCTAGCTCTGATCCACATGTTGGAGGTGTTGAATGATTTGTACACCCTGACTGTCACTACAGCTATCACCAGTGGAAAGAGGCAGAGTGCTGATGCCTCCTGTGTTTTATAGGTGTAAGTCCCCCTCTGGTGTCCTGTCTTGTGATTGGTTGTGTTCTGTTCTGTATGTTGATTGGCTCACCTGGGTGTCTGTCACTGCCTGCTTTTACCTCATGATGTGCATGGGTGCATATTATGACAATAACTAAACTCCACACCTTAAAGTTGCAACGAGCACACACTGGGATGGCATTGCCTGGAATTTAGAAAGTTAAAAGGGGGATTTGACTGGAATTTTCAAGCTATTAAGCGGCACAAATGGGATCCATAGATCGTTCTCCCCTGGTCGGGCAACTTAGGACAAGGAGGCAATTAGAGCCAGACCTTTCCAGAGAGATGTTAGCAAACTGGTTTGGAGTGGCAGTGGTTTAATATCGTCCCTAGACATCTGTAGTGGACAATGACACCGTGCAAAACATCGGCACAGCAAATAAAACACTCCGACACTGTTAGAGCCAGAATGGGATGTTCTAATTAACAGCCATTTGTTCAGAAAGCAATATTCATACACCCAGGTCCCACATCTTGGGGCAAGGATCTCCTATCCCCACATCTCCATAATAACCAGTTTTCAAAGTCATTTATTTTTAACTAGCTTCATCTTGGTTTTCAAATCCCTCATTGTCTCACCTCTCCCGATCTCAGTAACTTCCCCCCCGCCCGCCACCATCTCTCGGCTTCTCCAATTTCAGTCTCTTGGGCAGTTGAAAAAAAAAATGAAAATCGCTTATTGTCACAAGTAGGCTTCAAATGAAGTTACTGTGAAAAGCCCCTAGTCGCCACATTCCGGTGCCTGTTCGGGGAGGCTGGTACGGGAATCGAACCGTGCTGCTGGCCTGCCTTGGTCTGCTTTAAAAGCCAGCTATTTAGCCCAGTATGCTAAACCAGCTCCTAAAATGAAATGAAAATCGCTTATTGTCACAAGTAGACTTCAAATGAAGTTACTGTGAAAAGCCCCTAGTCGCCACATTCCGGCGCCTGTTCGGGTACGGGATTCTGATTGCATCCCTTTGACTGTTTCACAGGTGCCTGGGCCCCGAAGCTCTGGCATTTCCTCCTTCAACCTCTCTATCCCTCTTTATCCCTTTAAGATACTCCTTAGAACCTAATCCGTGTTCACCTCTCCTAATGTACCCTCATGCTGCTTTGAAACATCAGCTCAATATCTGAGTGCAGCCTTGCCTGATGTTCAGCACACCCACATCCCAGCTGGTTCATGATCAGGGGCATGAATCTCTGCCTCCTGGGCACTCCAGAGAAATCCTTGTGGTTTGGCTATACTTTCATTCAAACCACGGCCCACCTTGGGGCCAATTTCACAAGAAGACGCCTGGCCCTGAGAAGCTGATTTGAGAATATTGGGGGATGTAATCAATGACGTCGAAGATTAATCTCCTGGGCGCTACTCCGAGCAAAATCCCAGGCAGAAATATCATTGGGGCATTAAAAAGTTGTGAGTTTTAAATGTTCAGAACAGGTTCTTGATTAATGAGGGGATCAGGGGTTATGGGGCGAAGGCAGGAGAATGGGGATGAGAAAAATATCAGCCATGATTGAATGGCGGAGCAGACTCGATGGGCCGAGTGGCCTAATTTTGCTCCTATGTCTTATGGTCTTATGAGCGTTAGTGTTTACACTGCAATAGGAAAATGCTTAGAACGGCCCCCAGGTTCATCCACAATCTGTAAAAGGTAGCTCATCCGACTTCCAACGTTAGGCGATGCAGTGCGTCCCTACTGGACGGGGAAGAGGATGACTTAACATTGGATCGCAAAAGGACTCATTACCCCATTGGGTGTGATTGTCAGTCACATGGCCTCTCTTCCCCCCCCACATTTTCGATATTTTTATATCTGGTGAAGAGAAATGTTCAAAGAAAATGACAAGAAATAATCTCCCGATGATTCTTCTCCAGGGTCGCATATAGGATTGTGCTGGAGAATGATCTTCAATTCCTGCAGACTCCCGGCCAACAGACAGTGAAGAACCAGAACCAGCCAATCAGGTCGCAAAGGGCCCATTCGCCTTCCAATTGGCTATGGGAAAGCGAACCACAAGAGTTGACATGTGGGGAGACCAATGGCAGAAGCAATGTGGGGCAGCGGTTGGGGGGGTTTGAGGGCGTAATGGTTGTAAGTGGGAGGCCTTGTCATAAGACCTCCAGGAATACATCCAACCAGAGGTGACAAGCCAGGTTTGGGGGGTGTTGGTGTCAGGGATTTCAATGCTAGCTTGAGCCTGTGCTGTCAGCACGTTGGGGTTTGAGCAGGCAGGAGTACAAAAAAATGAGGGGCCTGACTCGGGGAAGCAACAAGATCGTTAAATCGTGCCAGAGGCCTCTCGCGAGATTTACGATGCTCGGATCGCCTCGTGATACCTGGCGAGATCTCGCGATCTGGATGTTGCTCTCACTGGGCGAGATCCAGGTTAATATATAGAAATGAATCATTAGGCTCTCTCACATCTGTCAGTGTCCGATTCTCACAAGGCTCGGGAATAAACACCCGCCGCGCCTGGGAGACCTCACCACGGTGCCGGTTAACACTGTTCCACACAAATGTGGACCAGGCGTAACGGCACCTGGGGTGGTCTCCCAGGCCATTGGAGGCCCCCTGGTGGTCGGGTTCTGGGCAGTGTGGTACCCAGGGGGTACTGCCAGACTGGCTGGGGCATCGCCAGGGTGCCAGGCTGGCAGTGCCAAGGTGCCTGGATGCTAGGTTTCCTGCGCCGGGGATCGGGTCTGGGGGTGCCCTGCCCTTAAGAAAGGGGGGCAAGGTGGAGGCTCAAGGACTCCGTAAGAGGTAAGTTGAGGCATTGGGGGTGTGGAAGCCATGATGAGGCGTCCAAGGGGAATCGAAAGATCGGGGTGGCATTTAAAAATGGAGTAAGTAAAGTTTGTGTGGCCTTGGTGGGGTGTTCCTCGCCGAGGCAAAAAAACCCTAACAGAGTCTCGTTTGCTAGCGGGGCAGTTCTCAATGCGCCCAGAACGGGACCCTGTTTTTGGGGCGTTAAATTGAGCCCTAGATTATTATTCTTTTCATATAAACTTTGAGTGTCCATTTCTTTTTACTCCCAATTAAGGGGCAATTTAGCGTGGCCAATCCACCTACCCTGCACACCTTTGGGTTGTGGGGGTGAAACCCACGGGGAGAATGTGCAAACTCCACACGGACAGTGACCCGGGGCCATGATTGAACCTGGGACCTCGGCGCCGTGAGGTAGCAGTGCTAACCCACTGCGCCCTCGATGATGAAGAGAAAATAACGTTTTCCTCAATAAAGGCAGGATTTTTATTTCAGATAGTATATCGGCCTACAATTTGGTTTCTCTGAGCTACTGGGTGTGGATGTTAGACAACCTGTGATAATCTCCCTTCCTTCCCCTCCCCCCCCCCGCCTCCTATTCATAACATCTAGGAACAAGCAAGCAGACATTTCCTTACCCTAAGCGTTGAGGAAACATTTGTCAACAACCTCGGGTAGCTTCCTGGTTCCCAATCATTGTTTACTATTACTAGACAAGCTCTGACGCTGATGAAGGCCTCATGCAGATGCTGTGTCATAGCAACAGGTTCAGCGTGCACTCAAGCGGCACCATAAATACTGTCCACTTTCCCTGGGCCTCTGCAGGCTCATATAGACCTTTCGATCCGGCGTACTGCACGCTGAGGAATTTCAGACACTCTGCCGATGATTCTTTGGCTTCCTGGTTTGATTTGTGTGCCGGTAGACTGTGCGAAAGGAACAGATTTAACCGTCCATTTCTCCTCTCCTGGAGCTATTCTGATAGTTCCACACAAGGGAATAGGAGCGAGGCCATTCAGCCCTTCAACCCAGCTTCACCATTCTGTTCAGGTTGTGGCTGATGTGTACCGCAACTCCACGTACCCACATTTGCTCCACCTTGAAACTGGTATTTATCAAAATTCTATCCGCCCCCATCTGGAAAGGCCCGATCGACGCCCACGACCCAGCGCCCAAAGCCTTTTGATGGAGAGCGTTCCACATTTGCATTACTCTATGTGGAGGAAAATGCTTCCCGATTTAACCCTCCACCGTTTGGCTCTAATTTTAACATTTTGTCCCCCCCCCGCCTTGTTCCCGACTGTCCCAGCGGAAATGTTCCCTTTGCTTCTTCCTGTTGAATTGTTTCAAACACTTCCACCTCAATCTTTCAAAGTAGGAGCGGGTCACCTCAAATTCTTTCCAAATTCATCCTATGAAAGCTTACAGGGTGAATGAGAGTCGGCTGTTTGGAAACTGAAGGCTCTGTAATCCTATACCCGGACGTTCCTCGTTCCTAGTCCCACTCTCGGCTGGCCTGGCTACCTCATTACTGAGTTGAATCTGCAATCTCCCTGATTTGTTGAGCTCAGTACCATTGAACAATCGAAGCTGGTTAAAGTATTGGGCACATTTCGACCTGAATCAATTACATTCAATTTGTGTCATCTTGGTATCGGACATTCCGCCAATATGAACAGTGTCTCGCTATTTACTCTATCAAAACCCTTCATAATTATCGCATAGAACAAGGCCATTCGGTCCATCGTTATTGTTCCTATCATGCTTCCCTGATCAATCTCTGGTGTAAGGAGAAGAGAGGTTGGGGTTCCACCTGGTGACTCTATAACACTGAATGACAGGTTAACTCCCCTTTCACTCTTCTCCCAGGACATTCAAACCCATCCAGTAGCATTTGGAACAGGAGAAGGCCATTCAGCCCCTTGAGCCCCAATTAGATCAGGCTGGTCTGCATCTGGACATCATTTACCTCCGATGCTTCAGTTCCAAATTCCTCCATTTCCTTCAACAGGAAAAACTTATCCACCACATTCTTGAACGTTCCAACTGGATCCAACATCTAGAGCTTCCTGCGAGAGTTCCCAAGTTGGGGGAAATTTCAAGATTGACATGGATATGTTTTTGCTGGATGAGGTGCATCAAAGACTAGAGGTGAATTATGTTGCGGCAAAGGTCCACTTGGATCTCATTGAGTAGAACGGGATTGAGGGACTGAATGGACGTGTCAAAGGATAATGCTCAGCAGGTCAAGGGTGGCACATCGGTTAGCACTGCTCCATCACAGCGCTAGAGACCCGGGTTCAATTCCGGCCTTGGGTGACTGAGTGGAGTTTGCGCGTTCTCCCCGTGTCTGCGTGGGTTTCCTCCGGGTGCTCCAGTTTCCTCCCACAGTCCAAAGATGTACAGGTTAGGTGGATTGGCCATTTTAAATTTCTCCTAAGTGTCCTTAGACGTGCAGGTTAGGTGGGGTTGCAGAAACAGGGCGGGGGAGTGGGTCTAGGTAGAGTGCTTTTTTAGAGGGTTAGCACAGATTCAATGGGCTGAATGGCTTCCTTCTGCATTGTAGGGATTCTGTGGGTTTATAATGAAAGAATTCTTTAAAATCGTAGTTCCATTGGTTACCCCAAATGAGATATTGTTAAGAATAATTTTAACGGCTTTCAAAATTTACCCTACTTATTTGGACGTTAGGTGTCAGAATATCAACAATGTCCAGAAGAACTCTGCCCTCGAGTGGTACCGCAGTGGCCCCTTCAATGGTCACCGGACAGACCCACCCCTTTCAATTGACATCAGGGAATACCTCCCCAACAATAAGTCCATTCGGTTCCACCCTTTCCAATGGCGACTAGGCGATGGGTATCAGAAGAACCCAGCCCACCCCACCAATCGAGCTAAAATTGTGTTCAAGAGAAATGATATGAATGGTACCTCCCAAACCCGAGGGAAATTCAGGACCATTCCCATTGCTCAATGACAAACAGCCCCTCCCCCAACCCCCTCATCCATCCCCCCCCCCCCCACACCCACACCCACCCCTCCGTCCTTACCTGTTTGTAGTCCAGCTCCCTGCCCACAGTGACCTGGAGAATGTAACTCATCGGGTCACCTCTCATTGGGGGCAGTCCTTCCCACGTGACCTCGCAGGCGGTTCCTTCCAACTGAGCGACCCGAGGGGCTGAGACAAACAGAAAACACACAAACGTCAATCAGGACGTTCACTCCGAGCCTGCCGGCCAGCTTGCAGGCTGGCATAGACGGTGCCGGTTGGCTTCTGAAAGCGAATAACAGGTGTTCCCGAAAAAGAGGCGGTTCTTAAAATATCCCTTGGTGTGTGGGTCCCGCTGGCTGGGCCAGCATTTGAAATGAAATGAAATGAAAATCACTTATTGTCCCAAGTAGGCTTTAAATGAAGTTACTGTGAAAAGCCCCTCGTCGCCACATTCCGGCGCCTGTTCTGGGAGGCTGGTACGGGAATCGAACCGTGCTGCTGGCCTGCCTCGGTCTGCTTTCAAAGCCAGCGATTTAGCCCTGTGCATTTGTTAACCATCCTTACTTTCCCTTGAACTGAGAGCCATGCTGGGCCGTTTGAGAGCCAACCACATCGCGATGTGGGTCTGGAGTCACGTGTAGGCCAGACCGGGTCAGGAGGCCAGGTTTCCTTCTTTAAAGGGCATTAATGTAAGCCTACTTGCGACACTAATAAAGATTATTATCGTACTGAACGAGGCGGCTTTTTAAAACAATGGAGGACAGTTTCACCATGGCAATGACGAGTTTTTGTTTCGATATTTTCCAGATTTTGTTACACCAGCTGCTGTGGTGAGGTTTGAACCCACGTTCCCCTAAATCGCCGGGTCACACACCCAGTGCCATTAGCCCAACACCAGCGTTGTCATCATTCTGCAGGGAAGGAGAAAAGCTGCATTTGTATAGCGCCTTTCATGATTCCAGAATGCTTCATTGTGCCCCATGAGCATCGAGGTACTTTGGAGGGGCCGTCACTGTGGTAGAATCGAAGGCGTGGCAGCACAGCAAGATCCCAGAAACACCTTGGCGTTGATTGATGGATATATAGGTCAGGTCACTGGGGAGAACGCCCCTGCTCTTCCTCACGTTAGTGCCATACTTGACTTCTATCTGAGGTGGGGGCCTCCGTTTAACATATCATCAATGGGGCACCACCACCAACAGTGCAGCCCTCCCTCAGACCAGAGCCCAGAGCACCAGCAGGTCACCGGAGTGGGCCTGGAACCCGCAACCTTCTGGGCCAGAGGCAAGACGTTGCCTCCTGCTGAGCCATGGCTGACACTATTCCCAGAAACTAGCACCATGTTGCTGATGTAGGTGGGCTTGGGCAGGAGGGGTGGGGAGGTGGGGTTTGTTGTTCAAAGTGTTTTTGCAGATTTGCAAAGCTGTGTAAATCTAGTTGTGGCGAGGGATTTCTGTAACAATGCGGCCTGGGCAAATGCAATCACCCAGGTAATTAAACCCTAAACACGGTACTCAGGTGTCTGAGGCAGGTATCAGGTATTGGCAGGGTACAGTCTGTTCAAATGTTGGCCGTTCATGTTTACAAACCTTGGACAAATCCAGCCCTGGTTGACAGAGTCAACATTTCCTCTCTCCCTCAGCCTCTGTCACTCTTGGTGTCTCGCTCTGCCTAGCCATCTGACTGCAACGTAGAAGGGGTTACTCTTAAGCTAAAGGGCTGAGACAGCTATGAGCACACAGTCCCGGGGTCTCCACATGGTCAGGAACACAGTTCATGGTCTCCACCGGGACAAGAACGCAATCCCGGGTTTCCACAGGGACAGGAACACAGTTCCGGGTCTCCTCAGGGACAGGAACACAGTTCCGGGTCTCCTCAGGGACAGGAACACAGTCCCGGGTTTCTACAGGGACAGGAACACAGTCCCGGGCCTCCTCAGGGACAGGAACACAGTTCCGGGTCTCCTCAGGGACGGGTACACAGTCCCGGGTCTCCACACAGTCAGGAACACAGTCCCGGGCCTCCTCAGAGACAGGAACACAGTTCCGGGTTTCCACAGGGACAGGAACATAGTCCCGGGTCTGCTCAGAGACAGGAACACAGTCCCGGGTCTCCTCGGAGACAGGAACACAGTCTCGGATTTCCTCAGAGACAGGAACACAGTTTCGGGTTTCCTCAGGGACAGGAACACAGTCCCGGGTTTCCACAGGGACAGGAACACAGTCCTGGGTCTCCTCAGAGACAGGAACACAGTCCCGGGTTTCCTCAGAGACAGGAACATATTTCCGGGTTTCCACAGGGACAGGAACACAGTCCCGGGTCTCCTCAGAGACAGGAACACAGTCCCGGGTCTCCTCAGAGACAGGAACACAGTCCCGGCTCTCCTCAGAGACAGGAACACAGTTGCGGGTTTCCACAGGGACAGGAACATAGTCCCGGGTTTCCACAGGGACAGGAACACAGTTCCGGGTCTCCACAGGGACAGGAACACAGTCCCGGGTTTCCACAGGCTCAGGGACACAGTCCCGGGTCTCCACACGGTCAGGAGCACAGTCCCGGGTCTCCACACGGTCAGGAACACAGTCCCGGGTCTCCACACGGTCAGGAACACAGTCCCGGGTCTCCACACGGTCAGGAACACAGTTCCGGATCTCCTCAGAGACAGGAACACCGTCCCGGGTCTCTATGTGGTCAGGAACATAATCCCGAGTTTCCACAGGGACAGGAACACAGTCCCGGGTTTCCACCGGGACAGGAACACAGTTCCGGGACTCCTCAGGGACAGGAACACCGTTCCGGGTCTCCTCAGGGATAGGAACACAGTCCCGGGTTTCCACAGGGACAGGAACACCGTCCCGGGTCTCCATGCGGTCAGGAACACAATCCCAGGTTTCCACAGGGGCAGGAACACAGTCCCGGATCTCCACACGGTCAGGAACACAGTCCCGGGTTTCCACAGGGACAGGAACACAGTCCTGGGTCTCCACACGGTTAGGAACACAGACCCTGGTCTCCACACGGTCAGGAACACAGACCCGGGTTTCCACAAGACAGGAACACAGTCCCGGGTTTCCACAGGGACAGGAACACAGTCCCGGGTTTCCACCGGGACAGGAATACAGTTCCGGGTCTCCTCAGGGACAGGAACACAGTCCCGGGTTTCCACAGGGACAGGAACACAGTTCCGGGTTTCCTCAGGGACAGGAACACAGTCCCGGGTTTCCACAGGGACAGGAACACAGTTCCGGGTCTCCACAGAGACAGGAACACAGTCCCGGGTTTCCACCGGGACAGGAACACAGTTCCGGGACTCCTCAGGGACAGGAACACCGTTCCGGGTCTCCTCAGGAACAGGAACACAGTCCCGGGTTTCCACAGGGACAGGAACACTGTCCCGGGTCTCCATGCGGTCAGGAACACAATCCCAGGTTTCCACAGGGGCAGGAACAAAGTCCCGGATCTCCACACGGTCAGGAACACAGTCCCGGGTTTCCACAGGGACAGGAACACAGTCCTGGGTCTCCACACGGTCAGGAACACAGACCCTGGTCTCCACACGGTCAGGAACACAGTCCCGGGTTTCCACAAGACAGGAACACAGTCCCGGGTTTCCACAGGGACAGGAACACAGTCCCGGGTTTCCACAGGGACAGGAACACAGTCCCGGGTTTCCACAGGGACAGGAATACAGTTCCGGGTTTCCACAGGGACAGGAACACAGTCCCGGGTTTCCACAGGGACAGGAACACATTTCCGGGTCTCCACAGGGACAGGAACACAGTCCCGGGTTTCCACAGGCTCAGGGACACAGTCCCGGGTCTCCACACGGTCAGGAGCACAGTCCCGGGTCTCCACACGGTCAGGAACACAGTCCCGGGTCTCCACACGGTCAGGAACACAGTTCCGGATCTCCTCAGAGACAGGAACACCGTCCCGGGTCTCTATGTGGTCAGGAACATAATCCCGAGTTTCCACAGGGACAGGAACACAGTCCCGGGTTTCCACCGGGACAGGAACACAGTTCCGGGACTCCTCAGGGACAGGAACACCGTTCCGGGTCTCCTCAGGGATAGGAACACAGTCCCGGGTTTCCACAGGGACAGGAACACCGTCCCGGGTCTCCATGCGGTCAGGAACACAATCCCAGGTTTCCACAGGGGCAGGAACACAGTCCCGGATCTCCATAGGTCAGGAACACAGTCCCGGGTTTCCACAGGGACAGGAACACAGTCCTGGGTCTCCACACGGTTAGGAACACAGACCCTGGTCTCCACACGGTCAGGAACACAGACCCGGGTTTCCACAAGACAGGAACACAGTCCCGGGTTTCCACAGGGACAGGAACACAGTCCCGGGTTTCCACAGGGACAGGAATACAGTTCCGGGTCTCCTCAGGGACAGGAACACAGTCCCGGGTTTCCACAGGGACAGGAACACAGTTCCGGGTCTCCTCAGGGACAGGAACACAGTCCCGGGTTTCCACAGGGACAGGAACACAGTTCCGGGTCTCCACAGAGACAGGAACACAGTCCCGGGTTTCCACCGGGACAGGAACACAGTTCCGGGACTCCTCAGGGACAGGAACACCGTTCCGGGTCTCCTCAGGAACAGGAACACAGTCCCGGGTTTCCACAGGGACAGGAACACTGTCCCGGGTCTCCATGCGGTCAGGAACACAATCCCAGGTTTCCACAGGGGCAGGAACAAAGTCCCGGATCTCCACACGGTCAGGAACACAGTCCCGGGTTTCCACAGGGACAGGAACACAGTCCTGGGTCTCCACACGGTCAGGAACACAGACCCTGGTCTCCACACGGTCAGGAACACAGTCCCGGGTTTCCACAAGACAGGAACACAGTCCCGGGTTTCCACAGGGACAGGAACACAGTCCCGGGTTTCCACAGGGACAGGAACACAGTCCCGGGTTTCCACAGGGACAGGAATACAGTTCCGGGTTTCCACAGGGACAGGAACACAGTCCCGGGTTTCCACAGGGACAGGAACACAGTCCCGGGTTTCCACAGGGACAGGAATACAGTTCCGGGTCTCCTCAGGGACAGAAACACAATCCCGGGTTTCCACAGGGGCAGGAACACAGTCCCGGGTTTCCTCAGAGTCAGGAATACAGTCCCGGATTCCCACAGCGACAGGAACACCGTCCCGGGTGTCCATGCGGTCAGGAACACAATCCCGGGTTTCTACAGGGGTAGGAACACAGTTCCGGGTCTCCACATGGACAGGAACACAGTCCCGGATTTCCACAGGGACAGGAACACAGTCCCGGGTCTCCTTGCGGTCAGGAACACAGTCTCGGGTCTTCAGTGGGTAGCACTGTTGCTTCACAGGGTCAGGGACGGGAGGCAGTGGTATAGTGGTATTGTCACTGGGCTCGTAATCCAGAGACCCAGGGTAATTCTCTGGGGGCCTGGGTTCAAATACCACCACTGTGCATGGTGGAATGTGACATTCAATTTGGTGGGCAGCATGGTTGCACAGTGGTTAGCACTGTTGGTTGACAGCTCCAGGGACCCGGGTTCGATTCCCCGCTGGGTCACTATCTGTGTGGAGTCTGCACGTTCTCCCCGTGTCTGCGTGGGTTTCCTCCGGGTGCTCCGGTTTCCTCCCACAATGCAAAGATGTGCAGGTTACGTGGATTGGCCGTGCTACATTGCCCCTTAGTGTCCAAAAACAATTAGGTGGGGTTACAGGGATAGGGTGGAGGTGTGGGGATATGGTGGAGCTATGCGCTTCGGTCGGGTGCTCTTTCCAAGGGCCGGTGCAGACTCGATGGGCCGAATGGCCTCCTTCTGCACTGGAAATTCTATGATATGATTCGATGTGCTTGTTAGGGGAATGGGACATTCTGAACTCTCCCTCAGTGTACCCGAACACGCGCCGGAGTGTGGCGACTAGGTGCTTTTCACAGTAACTTCATTGCAGTGGTGATGTAAGCCTACCTGTGAAGATAAAGATTATTTTTTTTTAAAGTGCATGCTTTGGCAATTACAAGCTAATTGCCTTATGAAAGACAGGCGATGGTTATTAGCTTAACCTCCAAAAGAGTATAAATGGACACAGCTGGAACAGTTGGGTGGGAGGATCGAAAGGACCTTGTATCTCTGCTGAGCTGTGAGCAGAATAAACTTGCTGAAGGTAAAAGCAAGCTGCTGCATTATTCGTCCATCATACATCAACATTTCTTATTAACAGGACAGGGATGACCACATAAGCATTGCCCGCAGAGTCTCCTTGCTACTTGGCAATGAGGAGCAAGTTTAGCAAAGCACTCTATGTCTATCTTATGCAGAAATAATCTCATTAATCTAATCCCACTTTGGATGAGCACCAACATTCTCCTTTCTCGCTGGCAGGGTGAACGGATCGGAAAATCCCGGCCATAAGCAGCTGAACCCCACGGTGCTTAAATTAATTCCAAACTTGACTTCACCCCAATTATTTCCCATTCAACCTCATTCTTCATTGAGTTGTCAAAATACCTGCCCGTTCTTAATTACATAGAATGTACAGCACATAAACAGGCCATTCGGCCCAACTGGTCCATTCGTCACACCAACCTCCCCTCATCCTGGTTCGCCTCACCCTATCAACATAGCCTTCTGGTCTTTTACCCTGTTGTGTTTCTGTAGCTACCTTTAAATTGTCCTTTACTGTTCCTTTCAACCACTTCCTGTGGTGGTGAGTTCCACACCCTCACCACTCGCTCGGTTAAGGAGGTTCCTCCTGAATCCCTTGCTGTATTTTTCAGTGACTATCTTATGTTGACAGCCCCTAGCTTTAGAGCCCCCCTTTCCCCCCCTCCAAAACGAAGGAATATTTGACCTACATTTACCCTGTCGAGCACATTCCAAATTTTACGGAGGCCTGTGTCAGCCCAGCCTTTTCTTATCTGGAGAAATGAGCCCCAGACTGTTGGCTCTATAAACACGGAGACTGACCTTTGACGGCAGGGGGGACTAGTTTGGTTGTGTTGAACACATGGACCTCGGAGAAGGGCCCCTCCCCGGCGTCACTGAGTGCCTGGATTCGGAAGCTGTAACCCGTGGACTCCGTTAGTCTCTGCACCTTGTATGTGTGGCTCGGTCCTCTATAGATTGGAATAAACCTGAGGAGGCAAAAACAGAAATAACTTGAGTGGGAGAAGATAGTAATCGCCATGGCAACATCCACATAGCATTGGCATATTTCAAATCACGCTTCCCGAACTTTCCTGTCGGTGCTACCTGGCTTCCTGTTGATACGTTTTTGAAGCTTTCTTTTGAAGCTGTTGTAATTCCTGAGTTCATCTTAACTCTGGGTTTGGCCCATGGTAATTGCACACACCTCCCAGCAAGTTCCCACCATTTTCTCACAATGCATCCTTTGTTTCTTCCAGCTGCATTTTTTTTTCTCAGTAACTGTAAATTCTAATGTCCAAAATAAGGGCTGAAACAAGTTGAAAAACTTTTACTTGAAAAAAAGATGTATTTCGCAATGCCACCCAATTATAAAATTGGTTAGCTTTTGTGCCTTTATTTAAAAGAAAATCTTTTGCATGTCTCTACGCCTCCCAGAAGGCTGGGCTTCAAGTAGTTATTCTTGTTCACATCTGGAATCTCCATTTGGAATATGCAGTCGTCGGATCATACAGCATCCTTAAAAGTGGCAGCACAGGTGGAAATGGTGGTAAAGAAGGCATATGGCATGCTTGCCTTCATAGGACGGGGTATCGAGTATAAAAGCTCGAAAATTATGTTACAATTATATAGAACGTTGGTTAGGCCACATTTGGAATACTACTACTACTACTATTAATAATAATCACTTATTGTCACAAGTAGGCTTCAATGAAGTTACTGTGAAAAGCCCCTAGCCGCCACATTCCGGCGCCTGTTCGGGGAGGCCGGTAAGGGAATTGAACCCACACTGCTGGCATTGTTCTGCATTATAAGCCAGCTGTTTAGCCCACTGTGCTAAACCTACTGTGTCCAATTCTGGACACCGCACTAATAATAATAATAATAATAATAATAATCGCTTATTGTCACAAGTAGGCTTCAATGAAGTTACTGTGAAAAGCTCCTAGTCGTCACATCCCGGCGCCTGTTCGGGGAGGCCGGTACGGGAATTTAGCCCCCGCTGCTGGCCTTGTTCTGCATTACAAGCCAGCTGTTCAGCCCACTGTGCTAAACACACCTCTGGTTTAGGCTAAATCAGTACCAGAAGGACGTGGAGGCTTTGGAGAGAGTACAGAAAAGGTTTACCAGGATGTTGCCTGGTATGGAGGGTATTAGCTATGTGGAGAGATTGAATAAACTGGGATAATTCTCCCCAGAGAGACGGAGGCTGAGGGGCGACCTGACAGAAGTTTATAAAATTATTCGGGATATAGATAGGGAACAATTGGAGGATTTTTCCCAGGGCAGAAATGACAATTACAAGGGGCACAGGTTCAAGGTGAGGGGGGAAAGGTTCAGTGGAGATGTGCGGGGGAAGTTTTTTACACCGAGGGTGGTGGTGGCCTGGAATGCACGGCCCAGTGAGGTGATTGAGGCAGATACGTTAGCGACCTTTAAGACTTATCTGGATAGGCACATGAACAGCGGAGTGTAGAAAGCTACAGGCGGTTGGTCTACATAGGACACGTGATCGGCGCATGCTTGGAGGGCCAATGGGCCTGTTCCTGTGCTGTATTTTTCTTTGGTCTTCAGCACAGAAAAGGCCATTCGGCCCATCCCCTCTGTGCCAGTCAAAAACAATCACCACCTAACCATTCCAATCCCATTTTCCAACACTTGGTTCATAGCCTTGTATGCCCTGGGATTGCAAGTGCAAATCTAAATCCTTCTTAAATGTCTTACAACACCAGGTTAAAGTCCAACAAGTTTGTTTCAAACACTAGCTTTCGGAGCACTGCTCCTTCCTCAGGTGAAGATGAACATCTTGCCAAGGTCATCCCCACACCCCCACTACTTGCCTTCAAGCAACCGCGCAACCTCAAACAAACCATTGTTTGCAGCAAACGACCCAGCCTTCAGAACAGTGACCAAAACACCACACAACCCTGCCATGGCAATCTCGGCAAGACGTGCCAGATCATCGACATGGATACCACCATTACACGTGAGAACACCATCCAACAAGTACGCGGTACATACTCGTGCGACTCGGCCAATGTTGTCTACCTCATACGCTGCAGGAAAGGATGTCCCGAAGCGTGGTACATTGGCGAGACCATGCAGACGCTGCGATAACGAATGAACGGACACCGCGCGACAATCACCAGGCAGGAATGTTCCCTTCCAGTCGGGAAACACTTCAGCAGTCAAGGGCTTTCAGCCTCTGATCTCCGGGTAAGCGTTCTCCAAGGCGGCCTTCAGGACCCGCGACAACGCAGAATCGCCGAGCAGAAGCTTATAGCCAAGTTCCGCACACATGAGTGCGGCCTCAACCGGGACCTGGGATTCATGTCGCATTACATTCATCCCCCACCATCTGGCCTGGGCTTGCAAAATCCTACCAACTGTCCTCGTTTGAGACAATTCACACCTCTTTAACCTGGGGTTACCCCTATCTCTGGATCTGTAAAGACTTAATTACTTCAAATGCTCGCATTCCAAGCATTGTCCGGCATCTTTGAATTTGTCTATATATATGGTTCTGGAACATACCTCTTCATTCACCTGAGGAAGGAGCAGCGCTCCGAAAGCTAGTGACATCGAAACAAACCTGTTGGACTTTAACCTGGTGTTGTAAGACTTCTTACTGTGCTCACCCCAGTCCAACGCCGGCATCGCCGCATAATAATTTTGAAAAACAAGAAGATAAATTTCAAAAGTACACGCTGAGTTTTAAAAAAAAAAGAGGTTGTGTCTTTGTAAAAGTGTGAGGAGAAATGGCTGATCCTAATTCTACATCTATGTCAGCTTTTGTTTTTATGTTCTTTGAACTTCAGGAAATGGTTAAGTTGATCGAGGGAGTGAGGACAGAGGGAGAGGGGTTTGAGGATGAGAGAGAAAGGGGATACGGGATGAATGAATGAAGGGGAGAAGACATGAGTGAGAGAAAGAAAGAGTAAAGGGTAAGAGATGAGCAACAGAGCGTGAGCACTTGATCTTTTCAATGGTCTCATTTTCAAAAATTAAGTTGTGTTCTGAATCCAAATGGTCAGATCTACATTTATTGACAGTTAGAAAAGGTCAATAATAACAGCTTATCCTGAGAGAGGCTTTAATTGCAAAAATCCAGGAGATTGTGCAAGGCGGAGAATAGCAAGACAGAACTGGAGAGAAAGGCAGGTTGCACCTTTCCTCATTTGAATTCAGTTTTCTTTTTGAGAAGTTGAATTTTGGAAGCAAACAAAGACTGGGGGCCTGAATCTCCGGCTGCGTTGGGCGTAACGTGGCAGGACGATCCCGGGAGATGCCTCCAGCAAGCTCCCCGACAGCCTCCACGCCTCCCGGGATTCTCCGACACATCGCGAGGCGTCAGAGCGGGAAACCCGGCCAAGTGGACTTGACCGAATGACGCTCGTGGAAGTTGGTCGTAAACCTACTTACGACCTGCCTGCCCGGGATGCACTGGTTTCCCGCGATTCACCGGCCTCCCCAGGGAGGCTACAGCCGGGTGCCGATCAGTGGGCCAGGTGGAACGGCACCCAGGGGGTCTCCCAAACGCAGGGAGGCTCTCTCCCACCCCCCCCCCCCCCCCGTGTGGGCACCTTGACACTGCCAAGGTCTCTGGGGGGCACTGCCAAACCGGCCAAACCATGCCCATGAAATGAAGGTAGAGGGGAGAGGTTTGAAGGGTGGGAGAGTGCAGGGAAGGTAAGTAGGGGCCTCTGGGAAGTTGGGGGGGGGGGTGATGGATGGGGGTCCTGGAACGGAGGGGGGTGTTGTAAGGAGGCTTGAGAGGGGGAGAGTTGAACAAAAAAGTGGTTCAAAGAGGCCGGGTTGACAGAAGTGTGATTGAAATTGAGAGCGAAGGAAGGTTGAGAGAGGGAGTGGCTGAAATGGCGGTGAAGAGAATGGAACTGGTGGTGGGGGGCGGGGGGGCAAGAGGTTGCGAAATGGAAAGAGAAATAAAGAAGGAAGCTGAGAAGGGAAGAAGTGGGGTGAAAGGTTAGGAGGAGGAAACGAGGGATGAGGAAGAAATTCAGGAAAGTGGATTTAGATCAGCCGTGATCTTATTAAATGATAGAGCAGGCTCGAAGGGCCGAATGGCCTCCTCCTGTTCCTATTTCTTAGGGAATGGAAGGAGGAAGGATTGAGGAGAAAGTGTATAGGAAGAAGGGAGAGTAGAAGAACAGGTCGGGATGGGGGGGGGGGGGGGGGGGGAAGGGTGGAAAACACGATCTGAAAGTGGACAGGAGACTTCACCAAGGGCATAAACTGATAAACACAGTCTTTCC